>NC_141823.1:1306534-1311534 GCF_982586985.1 Callionymus lyra
ACAAACACAACTCTCACTTCTGAGACTGACCTTAAATGTAAACAAACACAAACACAAGTCTCACTTCTGAGACTGACCTTAAATGTAAACAAACACAAACACAAGTCTCACTTCTGAGACTGACCTTAAACAAACACAAACACAAGTCTCACTCCTGAGACTGACCTTAAATGTAAACAAACACAAACACAACTCTCACTCCTGAGACTGACCTTAAATGTAAACAAACACAAACACAAGTCTCACTTCTGAGACTGACCTTAAATGTACACAAACATAAGTCTCACTTCTGAGACTGACCTTAAATGTACACAAACACAAGTCTCACTTCTGAGACTGACCTTAAACAAACACAAACACAAGTCTCACTTCTGAGACTGACCTTAAACAAACACAAAAACAAGTCTCACTTCTGAGACTGACCTTAAACAAACACAAACACAAGTCTCACTTCTGAGACTGACCTTAAATGTAAACAAACACAAACACAAGTCTCACTCCTGAGACTGACCTTAAACAAACACAAACACAAGTCTCACTTCTGAGACTGACCTTAAATGTACACAAACACAAGTCTCACTTCTGAGACTGACCTTAAACAAACACAAACACAAGTCTCACTTCTGAGACTGACCTTAAATGTACACAAACACAAGTCTCACTTCTGAGACTGACCTTAAACAAACACAAACACAAGTCTCACTTCTGAGACTGACCTTAAATGTAAACAAACACAAACACAACTCTCACTCCTGAGACTGACCTTAAATGTAAACAAACACAAACACAACTCTCACTCCTGAGACTGACCTTAAATGTAAACAAACACAAACACAACTCTCACTCCTGAGACTGACCTTAAATGTAAACAAACACAAACACAAGTCTCACTCCTGAGACTGACCTTAAATGTAAACAAACACAAACACAACTCTCACTCCTGAGACTGACCTTAAATGTAAACAAACACAAACACAAGTCGCACTTCTGAGACTGACCTTAAATGTACACAAACACAAACACAAGTCGCACTTCTGAGACTGACCTTAAATGTAAACAAACACAAACACAAGTCTCACTCCTGAGACTGACCTTAAATGTAAACAAACACAAACACAAACCTTACTTCTCAGACTGACCAGCAGGAGGCAGCAAAGGTTTCATTCATGACAAGCTTTTAAATCAAATCAACAAATACAATGTTTGATTCTTTTATTGAAATGTTTTTAAAGAATTGAATTTTTGTATTTATTTCATTCTTTATTGAATAAAAAGTATTGAATATTTTTCAATGAATTAATGTACTTCAAATAATTCAAAGACATATTTTCTAAATTCAAGTGTTAGTATAAGTCCAGACATTAAAGAAGTTGTTATTTTTATATTCAATTTAAAGGCTTATAATAAAAAAAGGTTAGAAAATATATTTTTAATTATTGTAAATACAAAATGAAGTAAAAATAATCTTCGATTTTTAAAATGAAATTATTAGAATTAATTATTAATTTTTTCAACCTTTCAAAATGATTTCCAACTAATAACTACCAGTAGTTCACTCGTTGACTTCTTCACTGCTGCCCCCTGGTGGACGATGATTGAGGCGCAGGTGTGATCACACCTGCAGGGTCAGCTGACCTCGGGGGCGTGTCCTCAGCTCAGGTGTCGTGTGAGAGCGACTTCATCCTCACCTTCACACACCTTGTTGTTCTCACACCTGTGTCGTTCTGCAGGCTCCGCCCACAGGCCCCTCGAGGACGCGACCTGTGACCCGGAGAACCTGCTCAGTCCAGAGCCTGCAGAAGACGAGCTGAAGGTCAGAGTCTGTTGTGTCCCTGAAGGCATCACTTGTTACTACACTATCACAACACCAGAGTCAAGTACTACACAATACTACACATATATACTTGTTACTACACTATCACAACACCAGAGTCAAGTACTACACAATACTACACATATATACTTGTTACTACACTATCACAACACCAGAGTCAAGTACTACACAATACTACACACATATACTTGTTACTACACTATCACAACACCAGAGTCAAGTACTACACAATACTACACACATATACTTGTTACTACACTATCACAACACCAGAGTCAAGTACTACACAATACTACACATATATACTTGTTACTACACTATCACAACACCAGAGTCAAGTACTACACAATACTACACATATATACTTGTTACTACACTATCACAACACCAGAGTCAACTACTACACAATACTACACACATATACTTGTTACTACACTATCACAACACCAGAGTCAAGTACTACACAATACTACACACATATACTTGTTACTACACTATCACAACACCAGAGTCAAGTACTACACAATACTACACACATATACTTGTTACTACACTATCACAACACCAGAGTCAAGTACTACACAATACTACACATATATACTTGTTACTACACTATCACAACACCAGAGTCAAGTACTACACAATACTACACATATATACTTGTTACTACACTATCACAACACCAGAGTCAACTACTACACAATACTACACACATATACTTGTTACTACACTATCACAACACCAGAGTCAACTACTACACAATACTACACACATATACTTGTTACTACACTATCACAACACCAGAGTCAACTACTACACAATACTACACACATATACTTGTTACTACACTATCACAACACCAGAGTCAACTACTACACAATACTACACACATATACTTGTTACTACACTATCACAACACCAGAGTCAAGTACTACACAATACTACACATATATACTTGTTACTACACTATCACAACACCAGAGTCAACTACTACACAATACTACACACATATACTTGTTACTACACTATCACAACACCAGAGTCAACTACTACACAATACTACACACATATACTTGTTACTACACTATCACAACACCAGAGTCAAGTACTACACAATACTACACATATATACTTGTTACTACACTATCACAACACCAGAGTCAAGTACTGGATAATACTACACATATATACTTGTTACTACACTATCACAACACCAGAGTCAAGTACTGGACAATACTACACATATATACTTGTTACTACACTATCACAACACCAGAGTCAATTACTGGATAATACTACACATATATACTTGTTACTACACTATCACAACACCAGAGTCAAGTACTGGACAATACTACACATATATACTTGTTACTACACTATCACAACACCAGAGTCAAGTAAAGCACAATACTACACACATATACTTGTTACTACACTACCACAACACCAGAGTCAAGTACTACACAATACTACACACATATACTTGTTACTACACTATCACAACACCAGAGTCAACTACTACACAATACTACACATATATACTTGTTACTACACTATCACAACACCAGAGTCAAGTACTGGACAATACTACACATATATACTTGTTACTACACTATCACAACACCAGAGTCAAGTACTGGATAATACTACACACATATACTTGTTACTACACTATCACAACATCAGTCAAGTACTGGACAATACTACACACATATACTTGTTACTACACTATCACAACACCAGAGTCAAGTACTACACAATACTACACATATATACTTGTTACTAAACTATCACAACACCAGAGTCAACTACTACACAATACTACACATATATACTTGTTACTACACTATCACAACACCAGAGTCAAGTACTGGACAATACTACACATATATACTTGTTACTACACTATCACAACACCAGAGTCAAGTACTGGACAATACTACACATATATACTTGTTACTACACTATCACAACATCAGTCAAGTACTGGACAATACTACACACATATACTTGTTACTACACTATCACAACACCAGAGTCAAGTACTACACAATACTACACATATATACTTGTTACTACACTATCACAACACCAGAGTCAAGTACTGGACAATACTACACACATATACTTGTTACTACACTATCACAACACCAGAGTCAACTACTACACAATACTACACATATATACTTGTTACTACACTATCACAACACCAGAGTCAAGTACTACACAATACTACACACATATACTTGTTACTACACTATCACAACACCAGAGTCAAGTACTGGACAATACTACACATATATACTTGTTACTACACTATCACAACACCAGAGTCAAGTACTGGATAATACTACACATATATACTTGTTACTACACTATCACAACATCAGAGTCAAGTACTGGACAATACTACACATATATACTTGTTACTACACTATCACAACATCAGTCAAGTACTGGACAATACTACACACATATACTTGTTACTACACTATCACAACACCAGAGTCAAGTACTACACAATACTACACATATATACTTGTTACTACACTATCACAACACCAGAGTCAAGTACTACACAATACTACACATATATACTTGTTACTACACTATCACAACACCAGAGTCAAGTACTGGACAATACTACACATATATACTTGTTACTACACTATCACAACACCAGAGTCAAGTACTGGACAATACTACACACATATACTTGTTACTACACTATCACAACACCAGAGTCAAGTACTGGACAATACTACACATATATATACTTGTTACTACACTATCACAACACCAGAGTCAAGTACTGGACAATACTACACATATATACTTGTTACTACACTATCACAACACCAGAGTCAAGTACTGGACAATACTACACATATATACTTGTTACTACACTATCACAACACCAGAGTCAAGTACTGGACAATACTACACATATATACCTGTTACTACACTATCACAACACCAGAGTCAAGTACTGGATAATACTACACATATATACTTGTTACTACACTATCACAACACCAGAGTCAAGTACTGGACAATACTACACATATATACTTGTTACTACACTATCACAACACCAGAGTCAAGTACTGGACAACACTACACATATATACTTGTTACTACACTATCACAACACCAGAGTCAA
>NC_141823.1:1316534-1319034 GCF_982586985.1 Callionymus lyra
TGTTCTATTGTTGTGTTGTGTTGTTGTTTTATGTTATTGTGTTCTATTGTTGTGTTGTTCTATTGTTGTGTTCTATTGTTGTGTTGTTGGGTTCTATTGTTGGGTTGTTGTGTTGTGTTGTTGTGTTCTATTGTTGAGTTGTTGTGTTGTTGTGTTCTATTGTTATGTTGTTGTGTTCTATTGTTGTGTTGTTGTTTTATGTTATTGTGTTATATTGTTGTGTTGTTGTGTTCTATTGTTGTGTTGTGTTGTTGTGTTCTTTTGTTGGGTTGGTGTGTTCTATAGTTGTGTTGTTGTTTTCTATTGATGTGTTGTTGTGTTGGTTTATTGTGTTCTATTGTTGGGTTTTATTGTTGAGACTCCGAGGTTCAGACTTGAAGGTTCAGACTAGAAGGTTCAGACTAGAAGGTTCAGACTCGAAGGTTCAGACTCGGAGGTTCAGACTCGGAGGTTCAGACTCGGAGGTTCAGACTCGAAGGTTCAGACTAGAAGGTTCAGACTAGAAGGTTCAGACTCGAAGGTTCAGACTAGAAGGTTCAGACTCGGAGGTTCAGACTCGAAGGTTCAGACTCGGAGGTTCAGACTCGAAGGTTCAGACTAGAAGGTTCAGACTAGAAGGTTCAGACTCGGAGGTTCAGACTAGAAGGTTCAGACTAGAAGGTTCAGACTAGAAGGTTCAGACTAGAAGGTTCAGACTCGGAGGTTCAGACTCGAAGGTTCAGACTCGAAGGTTCAGACTCGGAGGTTCAGACTCGGAGGTTCAGACTCGAAGGTTCAGACTCGGAGGTTCAGACTCGAAGGTTCAGACTAGAAGGTTCAGACTCGGAGGTTCAGACTCGAAGGTTCAGACTCGAAGGTTCAGACTCGAAGGTTCAGACTCGGAGGTTCAGACTAGAAGGTTCAGACTAGAAGGTTCAGACTCGGAGGTTCAGACTCGGAGGTTCAGACTCGGAGGTTCAGACTAGAAGGTTCAGACTAGAAGGTTCAGACTTGAAGGTTCAGACTCGAAGGTTCAGACTCGAAGGTTCAGACTCGAAGGTTCAGACTCGAAGGTTCAGACTCGAAGTTTCAGACTAGAAGGTTCAGACTCGGAGGTTCAGACTCGAAGGTTCAGACTCGAAGGTTCAGACTCGGAGGTTCAGACTCGAAGGTTCAGACTAGAAGGTTCAGACTAGAAGGTTCAGACTCGAAGGTTCAGACTAGAAGGTTCAGACTCGGAGGTTCAGACTCAAAGGTTCAGACTCGGAGGTTCAGACTCGGAGGTTCAGACTAGAAGGTTCAGACTAGAAGGTTCAGACTAGAAGGTTCAGACTCGGAGGTTCAGACTAGAAGGTTCAGACTAGAAGGTTCAGACTAGAAGGTTCAGACTCGAAGGTTCAGACTAGAAGGTTCAGACTAGAAGGTTCAGACTAGAAGGTTCAGACTAGAAGGTTCAGACTAGAAGGTTCAGACTCGAAGGTTCAGACTAGAAGGTTCAGACTAGAAGGTTCAGACTCGGAGGTTCAGACTCGGAGGTTCAGACTAAAAGGTTCAGACTCGGAGGTTCAGACTCGAAGGTTCAGACTCGAAGGTTCAGACTCGAAGGTTCAGACTCGAAGGTTCAGACTCGGAGGTTCAGACTCGGAGGTTCAGACTAAAAGGTTCAGACTCGAAGGTTCAGACTCGAAGGTTCAGACTCGAAGGTTCAGACTCGGAGGTTCAGACTCGAAGGTTCAGACTCGAAGGTTCAGACTCGGAGGTTCAGACTAGAAGGTTCAGACTCGGAGGTTCAGACTAGAAGCTTCAGACTAGAAGGTTCAGACTAGAAGGTTCAGACTAGAAGGTTCAGACTCGAAGGTTCAGACTAGAAGGTTCAGACTCGAAGGTTCAGACTCGAAGGTTCAGACTAGAAGGTTCAGACTAGAAGGTTCAGACTAGAAGGTTCAGACTCGAAGGTTCAGACTCGAAGATTCAGACTCGAAGGTTCAGACTAGAAGGTTCAGACTCGAAGGTTCAGACTCGAAGGTTCAGACTAGAAGGTTCAGACTCGAAGGTTCAGACTCGAATGTTCAGACTAGAAGGTTCAGACTCGGAGGTTCAGACTCGAAGGTTCAGACTAGAAGGTTCAGACTCGAAGGTTCAGACTCGAAGGTTCAGACTAGAAGGTTCAGACTTGGAGGTTCAGACTCGGAGGTTCAGACTAGAAGGTTCAGACTAGAAGGTTCAGACTAGAAGGTTCAGACTCGAAGGTTCGGACTCGAAGGTTCGGACTCGAAGGTTCGGACTAGAAGGTTCGGACTCGGAGGTTCGGACTCGAAGGTTCGGACTCGAAGGTTCGGACTAGAAGGTTCGGACTAGAAGGTTCGGACTCGGAGGTTCAGACTCGAAGGTTCAGACTCGAAGGTTCAGACTAGAAGGTTCAGACTCAGAGGTTCAGACTCGAAGGTTCAGACTCGGAGGTTCAGACTCGGAGGTTCAGACTAGAAGCTTCAGACTAGAAGGTTCAGACTAGAAGGTTCAG
>NC_141823.1:1324034-1326534 GCF_982586985.1 Callionymus lyra
CGTTCTCTCCGTCAGTCGTCTTCTCTGTCAGTCGTTCTGTCCGTCAGTCGTCTTCTCCGTCAGTCGTCCTCTCCGTCAGTCGTTCTGTCCGTCATTTGTTCTCTCTGTCAGTCATACTCTCCGTCAGTCGTCTTCTCAGTCAGTCGTTCTCTCTGTCAGTCGTCCTCTCCGTCAGTCGTTCTGTCCGTCATTCGTTCTCTCTGTCAGTCATACTCTCCGTCAGTCGTCTTCTCCGTCAGTCGTCCTCTCCGTCAGTCGTTCTATCCGTCATTCGTTCTCTCTGTCAGTCATACTCTCCGTCAGTCGTCTTCTCTGTCAGTCGTTCTCTCTGTTAGTCATCCTCTCTGTCAGTCGTTCTCTCTGTCAGTCGTTCACTCCATCAGTCGTTCTCACTGTCAGTCGTCTTCTCCATCAGTTATTATCTCCATCAGTCGTTCTCTCTGTCAGTTGTCTTCTATGCCAGTCGTTCTGTCCGTCAGTCGTCTTCTCTGTCAGTCGTTCTCTCTGTCAGTCGTCTTCTATGTCAGACGTCCTCTCCGTCAGTCGTCTTCTGAGTCGGTCGTGCTCTCCGTCAGTCGTTATCTTCTGTCGTTATCGTCTGTCGTTCTCTCAGTCAGTCGTCTTCTCTGTCAGTCGTTCTCTCCGTCAGTCGTGCTCTCTGTCAGTTGTTCTCTCTGTCAGTCGTTCTATCCGCCAGTCGTTCTGTCCGTCAGTCGTCTTCTCTGTCAGTCGTTCTCTCCATCAATCGTACTCTCTGTCAGTCATCCTCTCCGTCAGTCGTCCTCTGTCAGTCGTTCTCTCTGTCAGTTGTTCTCTGTCAGTCGTCTTCTCTGTCAGTCGTTCTCTCCGTCAGTCGTCTTCTCTGTCAGTCGTTCTCTCTGTCAGTCGTCTTCTCTGTCAGTCGTTCTCTCCGTCAGTCGTCTTCTCTGTCAGTCGTCTTCTCTGTCAGTCGTTCTCTCTGTCAGTCGTTCTCTCTGTCAGTTGTTCTCTGTCAGTCGTCTTCTCTGTCAGTCGTCTTCTCTGTCAGTCGTTCTCTCCATCAATCGTACTCTCTGTCAGTCATCCTCTCCGTCAGTCGTCCTCTGTCAGTCGTCTTCTGAGTCAGTCGTTTTCTCCATCAGTCGTCTTCTCTGTCAGTCGTCTTCTGAGTCAGTCGTTCTCTCCATCAGTCGTCTTCTCTGTCAGTCGTCTTCTGAGTCAGTCGTTCTCTCCATCAGTCGTCTTCTGAGTCAGTCGTTCTCTCCGTCAGTCGTTCTGTCCGTCAGTCGTTCTCTCTGTCAGTCGTTCTGTCCGTCAGTCGCTCTCTCTGTCAGTCGTTCTCTCCATCAGTCGTACTCTCTGTCAGTCATCCTCTCCGTCAGTCGTCCTCTGTCAGTCGTCTTCTGAGTCAGTCGTTTTCTCCATCAGTCGTCTTCTCTGTCAGTCGTCTTCTGAGTCAGTCGTTCTCTCCATCAGTCGTCTTCTCTGTCAGTCGTCTTCTGAGTCAGTCGTTCTCTCCATCAGTCGTCTTCTCTGTCAGTCGTCTTCTGAGTCAGTCGTTCTCTCCATCAGTCGTCTTCTCTGTCAGTCGTCTTCTGAGTCAGTCGTTCTCTCTGTCAGTCGTTCTCTCCGTCAGTCGTCTTCTCTGTCAGTCGTTCTGTCCGTCAGTCGTCTTCTCCGTCAGTCGTCCTCTCCGTCAGTCGTTCTGTCCGTCATTCGTTCTCTCTGTCAGTCATACTCTCCGTCAGTCGTCTTCTCAGTCAGTCGTTCTCTCCGCCAGTCGTTCTGTCCGTCAGTCGTCTTCTCCGTCAGTCGTCCTCTCCGTCAGTCGTTCTGTCCGTCATTCGTTCTCTCTGTCAGTCATACTCTCCATCAGTCGTCTTCTCCGTCAGTCGTCCTCTCCGTCAGTCGTTCTATCCGTCATTCGTTCTCTCTGTCAGTCATACTCTCCGTCAGTCGTCTTCTCTGTCAGTCGTTCTCTCTGTTAGTCATCCTCTCTGTCAGTCGTTCTCTCTGTCAGTCGTTCACTCCATCAGTCGTTCTCACTGTCAGTCGTCTTCTCCATCAGTTATTCTCTCCATCAGTCGTTCTCTCTGTCAGTTGTCTTCTATGTCAGTCGTTCTCTCCGCCAGTCGTTCTGTCCGTCAGTCGTCTTCTCTGTCAGTCGTTCTCTCTGTCAGTCGTCTTCTATGTCAGACGTCCTCTCCGTCAGTCGTCTTCTGAGTCGGTCGTGCTCTCCGTCAGTCGTTATCTTCTGTCGTTATCGTCTGTCGTTCTCTCAGTCAGTCGTCTTCTCTGTCAGTCGTCTTCTCTGTCAGTCGTTCTCTCTGTCAGTCGTTCTCTCTGTCAGTTGTTCTCTGTCAGTCGTCTTCTCTGTCAGTTGTTCTCTCTGTCAGTCGTCTTCTCTGTCAGTCGTTCTCTCTGTCAGTCGTCTTCTCTGTCAGTCGTTCTCTCTGTCAGTCGTCTTCTCTGTCAGTCGTTCTCTCTGTCAGTCGTCTTCTCTGTCAGTCGTTCTCTCTGT
>NC_141823.1:1331534-1341534 GCF_982586985.1 Callionymus lyra
CCAGAAGAACATTTAGAATGTTCATGATGTTGAGACGTCCTGCTGAGCCAGGTGAGGAACCAGAAGAACATTTAGAATGTTCATGATGTTGAGACGTCCTGCTGAGCCAGGTGAGGAACCAGAAGAACATTTAGAATGTTCACGATGTTGAGACGTCCTGCTGAGCCAGGTGAGGAACCAGAAGAACATTTAGAATGTTCACGATGTTGATACGTCCTGCTGAGCCAGGTGAGGAACCAGAAGAACATTTGGAATGTTCATGATGTTGAGACGTCCAGCTGAGCCAGGTGAGGAACCAGAAGAACATTTAGAATGTTCATGATGTTGAGACGTCCTGCTGAGCCAGGTGAGGAACCAGAAGAACATTTAGAACGTTCACGATGTTGAGACGTCCTGCTGAGCCAGGTGAGGAACCAGAAGAACATTTAGAATGTTCATGATGTTGAGACGTCCTGCTGAGCCAGGTGAGGAACCAGAAGAACATTTAGAATGTTCATGATGTTGAGACGTCCTGCTGAGCCAGGTGAGGAACAGAAGAACATTAAGAATTTAGAACATTGTGACGTCAACGACCTCCACCTCTGCACATGTTGACCTTTGACCCCGAGGCCACACAAGGGTTACATTAATTACAAAAGTGTAACCAGACTAATCCAATCGAGCACCGAGCTACTGCCTCGTCGCACGACTGGCTGAGTAGCTCTGAGCTCTGCTTCTGTTGGTCATGTCTGACCTTGACGACCACGTGACCTCCTCAGTTCTGTGAGGGCGGCGAGCGCGTCAAGAGGACGTACGGACGCTTCTGCAGCCGCCACTCGGAGGCCGTGGCCCAGTACAAGGAGCTGCTCGCCAAAGACAAGCGCTTCAAGAGCTTCATCAAGGTGAGCCAAGGTCGCGCTTCATCAAGGTGAGCCAAGGTCGCGCTCGCCTGCACAACACTCACGCTCTCACCCGCAGAAGAAGATGAGCAGCAGCGTCGTGCGCCGCCTCGGACTCCCAGCATGCATCCTGCTCGTCACCCAGAGGATCACCAAGTACCCGGTTCTGATCCAGAGGCTGCTGCAGCACACCCCAGGTCAGAAGCCAGTCTGAGTCCATGGTTCTCTCTGTTCACCCTGATAGTCTGAGTCCATGGTTCTCTCTGTTCACCCTGATAGTCTGAGTCCACGGTTCTCTCTGTTCACCCTGATAGTCTGAGTCCATGGTTCTCTCTGTTCACTCTGATAGTCTGAGTCCATGGTTCTCTCTGTTCACCCTGATAGTCTGAGTCCATGGTTCTCTCTGTTCACTCTGATAGTCTGAGTCCATGGTTCTCTCTGTTCACCCTGATAGTCTGAGTCCACGGTTCTCTCTGTTCACCCTGATAGTCTGAGTCCATGGTTCTCTCTGTTCACTCTGATAGTCTGAGTCCATGGTTCTCTCTGTTCACCCTGATAGTCTGAGTCCACGGTTCTCTCTGTTCACCCTGATAGTCTGAGTCCATGGTTCTCTCTGTTCACCCTGATAGTCTGAGTCCATGGTTCTCTCTGTTCACCCTGATAGTCTGAGTCCATGGTTCTCTCTGTTCACCCTGATAGTCTGAGTCCATGGTTCTCTCTGTTCACCCTGATAGTCTGAGTCCATGGTTCTCTCTGTTCACTCTGATAGTCTGAGTCCATGGTTCTCTCTGTTCACCCTGATAGTCTGAGTCCATGGTTCTCTCTGTTCACCCTGATAGTCTGAGTCCATGGTTCTCTCTGTTCACTCTGATAGTCTGAGTCCATGGTTCTCTCTGTTCACCCTGATAGTCTGAGTCCATGGTTCTCTCTGTTCACCCTGATAGTCTGAGTCCATGGTTCTCTCTGTTCACCCTGATAGTCTGAGTCCATGGTTCTCTCTGTTCACTCTGATAGTCTGAGTCCATGGTTCTCTCTGTTCACCCTGATAGTCTGAGTCCATGGTTCTCTCTGTTCACTCTGATAGTCTGAGTCCATGGTTCTCTCTGTTCACTCTGATAGTCTGAGTCCATGGTTCTCTCTGTTCACTCTGATAGTCTGAGTCCATGGTTCTCTCTGTTCACTCTGATAGTCTGAGTCCATGGTTCTCTCTGTTCACCCTGATAGTCTGAGTCCATGGTTCTCTCTGTTCACCCTGATAGTCTGAGTCCATGGTTCTCTCTGTTCACCCTGATAGTCTGAGTCCATGGTTCTCTCTGTTCACTCTGATAGTCTGAGTCCATGGTTCTCTCTGTTCACCCTGATAGTCTGAGTCCATGGTTCTCTCTGTTCACCCTGATAGTCTGAGTCCATGGTTCTCTCTGTTCACTCTGATAGTCTGAGTCCATGGTTCTCTCTGTTCACCCTGATAGTCTGAGTCCATGGTTCTCTCTGTTCACCCTGATAGTCTGAGTCCATGGTTCTCTCTGTTCACCCTGATAGTCTGAGTCCATGGTTCTCTCTGTTCACTCTGATAGTCTGAGTCCATGGTTCTCTCTGTTCACCCTGATAGTCTGAGTCCATGGTTCTCTCTGTTCACTCTGATAGTCTGAGTCCATGGTTCTCTCTGTTCACCCTGATAGTCTGAGTCCATGGTTCTCTCTGTTCACTCTGATAGTCTGAGTCCATGGTTCTCTCTGTTCACTCTGATAGTCTGAGTCCATGGTTCTCTCTGTTCACTCTGATAGTCTGAGTCCATGGTTCTCTCTGTTCACTCTGATAGTCTGAGTCCATGGTTCTCTCTGTTCACTCTGATAGTCTGAGTCCATGGTTCTCTCTGTTCACTCTGATAGTCTGAGTCCATGGTTCTCTCTGTTCACTCTGATAGTCTGAGTCCATGGTTCTCTCTGTTCACCCTGATAGTCTGAGTCCATGGTTCTCTCTGTTCACTCTGATAGTCTGAGTCCATGGTTCTCTCTGTTCACCCTGATAGTCTGAGTCCATGGTTCTCTCTGTTCACTCTGATAGTCTGAGTCCATGGTTCTCTCTGTTCACTCTGATAGTCTGAGTCCATGGTTCTCTCTGTTCACCCTGATAGTCTGAGTCCATGGTTCTCTCTGTTCACTCTGATAGTCTGAGTCCATGGTTCTCTCTGTTCACTCTGATAGTCTGAGTCCATGGTTCTCTCTGTTCACTCTGATAGTCTGAGTCCATGGTTCTCTCTGTTCACCCTGATAGTCTGAGTCCATGGTTCTCTCTGTTCACTCTGATAGTCTGAGTCCATGGTTCTCTCTGTTCACTCTGATAGTCTGAGTCCATGGTTCTCTCTGTTCACTCTGATAGTCTGAGTCCATGGTTCTCTCTGTTCACCCTGATAGTCTGAGTCCATGGTTCTCTCTGTTCACTCTGATAGTCTGAGTCCATGGTTCTCTCTGTTCACTCTGATAGTCTGAGTCCATGGTTCTCTCTGTTCACTCTGATAGTCTGAGTCCATGGTTCTCTCTGTTCACCCTGATAGTCTGAGTCCATGGTTCTCTCTGTTCACCCTGATAGTCTGAGTCCATGGTTCTCTCTGTTCACTCTGATAGTCTGAGTCCATGGTTCTCTCTGTTCACCCTGATAGTCTGAGTCCATGGTTCTCTCTGTTCACCCTGATAGTCTGAGTCCATGGTTCTCTCTGTTCACTCTGATAGTCTGAGTCCATGGTTCTCTCTGTTCACCCTGATAGTCTGAGTCCATGGTTCTCTCTGTTCACTCTGATAGTCTGAGTCCATGGTTCTCTCTGTTCACTCTGATAGTCTGAGTCCATGGTTCTCTCTGTTCACTCTGATAGTCTGAGTCCATGGTTCTCTCTGTTCACTCTGATAGTCTGAGTCCATGGTTCTCTCTGTTCACTCTGATAGTCTGAGTCCATGGTTCTCTCTGTTCACCCTGATAGTCTGAGTCCATGGTTCTCTCTGTTCACTCTGATAGTCTGAGTCCATGGTTCTCTCTGTTCACCCTGATAGTCTGAGTCCATGGTTCTCTCTGTTCACTCTGATAGTCTGAGTCCATGGTTCTCTCTGTTCACCCTGATAGTCTGAGTCCATGGTTCTCTCTGTTCACTCTGATAGTCTGAGTCCATGGTTCTCTCTGTTCACCCTGATAGTCTGAGTCCATGGTTCTCTCTGTTCACCCTGATAGTCTGAGTCCATGGTTCTCTCTGTTCACCCTGATAGTCTGAGTCCATGGTTCTCTCTGTTCACTCTGATAGTCTGAGTCCATGGTTCTCTCTGTTCACCCTGATAGTCTGAGTCCATGGTTCTCTCTGTTCACCCTGATAGTCTGAGTCCATGGTTCTCTCTGTTCACCCTGATAGTCTGAGTCCATGGTTCTCTCTGTTCACCCTGATAGTCTGAGTCCATGGTTCTCTCTGTTCACCCTGATAGTCTGAGTCCATGGTTCTCTCTGTTCACTCTGATAGTCTGAGTCCATGGTTCTCTCTGTTCACCCTGATAGTCTGAGTCCATGGTTCTCTCTGTTCACCCTGATAGTCTGAGTCCATGGTTCTCTCTGTTCACCCTGATAGTCTGAGTCCATGGTTCTCTCTGTTCACTCTGATAGTCTGAGTCCATGGTTCTCTCTGTTCACCCTGATAGTCTGAGTCCATGGTTCTCTCTGTTCACTCTGATAGTCTGAGTCCATGGTTCTCTCTGTTCACCCTGATAGTCTGAGTCCATGGTTCTCTCTGTTCACTCTGATAGTCTGAGTCCATGGTTCTCTCTGTTCACCCTGATAGTCTGAGTCCATGGTTCTCTCTGTTCACTCTGATAGTCTGAGTCCATGGTTCTCTCTGTTCACCCTGATAGTCTGAGTCCATGGTTCTCTCTGTTCACTCTGATAGTCTGAGTCCATGGTTCTCTCTGTTCACCCTGATAGTCTGAGTCCATGGTTCTCTCTGTTCACTCTGATAGTCTGAGTCCATGGTTCTCTCTGTTCACTCCTGATAGTCTGAGTCCATGGTTCTCTCTGTTCACTCTGATAGTCTGAGTCCATGGTTCTCTCTGTTCACTCTGATAGTCTGAGTCCATGGTTCTCTCTGTTCACTCTGATAGTCTGAGTCCATGGTTCTCTCTGTTCACTCTGATAGTCTGAGTCCATGGTTCTCTCTGTTCACTCTGATAGTCTGAGTCCATGGTTCTCTCTGTTCACCCTGATAGTCTGAGTCCATGGTTCTCTCTGTTCACTCTGATAGTCTGAGTCCATGGTTCTCTCTGTTCACTCTGATAGTCTGAGTCCATGGTTCTCTCTGTTCACTCTGATAGTCTGAGTCCATGGTTCTCTCTGTTCACTCTGATAGTCTGAGTCCATGGTTCTCTCTGTTCACCCTGATAGTCTGAGTCCATGGTTCTCTCTGTTCACTCTGATAGTCTGAGTCCATGGTTCTCTCTGTTCACTCTGATAGTCTGAGTCCATGGTTCTCTCTGTTCACTCTGATAGTCTGAGTCCATGGTTCTCTCTGTTCACCCTGATAGTCTGAGTCCATGGTTCTCTCTGTTCACTCTGATAGTCTGAGTCCATGGTTCTCTCTGTTCACTCTGATAGTCTGAGTCCATGGTTCTCTCTGTTCACTCTGATAGTCTGAGTCCATGGTTCTCTCTGTTCACTCTGATAGTCTGAGTCCATGGTTCTCTCTGTTCACTCTGATAGTCTGAGTCCATGGTTCTCTCTGTTCACTCTGATAGTCTGAGTCCATGGTTCTCTCTGTTCACTCTGATAGTCTGAGTCCATGGTTCTCTCTGTTCACCCTGATAGTCTGAGTCCATGGTTCTCTCTGTTCACTCTGATAGTCTGAGTCCATGGTTCTCTCTGTTCACCCTGATAGTCTGAGTCCATGGTTCTCTCTGTTCACTCTGATAGTCTGAGTCCATGGTTCTCTCTGTTCACTCTGATAGTCTGAGTCCATGGTTCTCTCTGTTCACTCTGATAGTCTGAGTCCATGGTTCTCTCTGTTCACTCTGATAGTCTGAGTCCATGGTTCTCTCTGTTCACCCTGATAGTCTGAGTCCATGGTTCTCTCTGTTCACTCTGATAGTCTGAGTCCATGGTTCTCTCTGTTCACCCTGATAGTCTGAGTCCATGGTTCTCTCTGTTCACTCTGATAGTCTGAGTCCATGGTTCTCTCTGTTCACCCTGATAGTCTGAGTCCATGGTTCTCTCTGTTCACTATGATAGTCTGAGTCCATGGTTCTCTCTGTTCACTATGATAGTCTGAGTCCATGGTTCTCTCTGTTCACCCTGATAGTCTGAGTCCATGGTTCTCTCTGTTCACTCTGATAGTCTGAGTCCATGGTTCTCTCTGTTCACCCTGATAGTCTGAGTCCATGGTTCTCTCTGTTCACCCTGATAGTCTGAGTCCATGGTTCTCTCTGTTCACCCTGATAGTCTGAGTCCATGGTTCTCTCTGTTCACCCTGATAGTCTGAGTCCATGGTTCTCTCTGTTCAACCTGATAGTCTGAGTCCATTGTTCTCTCTGTTCACTCTGATAGTCTGAGTCCATGGTTCTCTCTGTTCACCCTGATAGTCTGAGTCCATGGTTCTCTCTGTTCACCCTGATAGTCTGAGTCCATGGTTCTCTCTGTTCAACCTGATAGTCTGAGTCCATTGTTCTCTCTGTTCACTATGATAGTCTGAGTCCATGGTTCTCTCTGTTCACCCTGATAGTCTGAGTCCATGGTTCTCTCTGTTCACTATGATAGTCTGAGTCCATGGTTCTCTCTGTTCACTCTGATAGTCTGAGTCCATGGTTCTCTCTGTTCACTCTGATAGTCTGAGTCCATGGTTCTCTCTGTTCACCCTGATAGTCTGAGTCCATGGTTCTCTCTGTTCACCCTGATAGTCTGAGTCCATGGTTCTCTCTGTTCACCCTGATAGTCTGAGTCCATGGTTCTCTCTGTTCACTCTGATAGTCTGAGTCCATGGTTCTCTCTGTTCACCCTGATAGTCTGAGTCCATGGTTCTCTCTGTTCACCCTGATAGTCTGAGTCCATGGTTCTCTCTGTTCACTCTGATAGTCTGAGTCCATGGTTCTCTCTGTTCACTCTGATAGTCTGAGTCCATGGTTCTCTCTGTTCACTCTGATAGTCTGAGTCCATGGTTCTCTCTGTTCACTCTGATAGTCTGAGTCCATGGTTCTCTCTGTTCACCCTGATAGTCTGAGTCCATGGTTCTCAGGTCGGTCCAGGTTAGAAGAGAGATGTTCCTTGTTGGATCTTGTTCATGAGTGAGGGGAGGACGAGACAGAAGGAGGTCTCTGAGTGGCAGTGGAGAAAGAGCTGAGCCAAAGGACAGGTTTTCTGTGTGGGATCAGCTCCGGCACCAGGAGAGACTCGGAGTAGAAGTGTGACTGTTGATGAGACAGTGAAGATGGTTGTCCTCATGTGGCGTCGTACTGATCCGGTGTCGTCCCAGATGAGGACCCGGACCACGAGGACCTGGCGAAGGCGGTGCGGCGGGTCAAAGACGTGATCGCGGCCGTGGACACGAAGGTGAACGAGCACCAGAAGAAGAAGAGGCTGAAGGACTTCCACTGCCGCACGGAGAGCAAGTCCCTCATGACCATGAAGAGCGGTCAGATCTTCGCCCGCGAGGACCTGCTGCGGCGCCGGCTGATCCACGACGGGCCGCTGCAGCTGAAGAGCAGCCAGGGCAGGCTGAAGGGTGAGTTCTGGTTCTGGACTTGGACCTGACAGAAGATCTCAACTTGATGTTTCTTCTCCAGACGTTCACACACTGTTGCTGTCGGACGTCATCGTCTTCCTGCAGGAGAAGGACCAGAGATATGTCTTCGCTCTGCTGGTACTTGTGACATCACTTCCTGTGCTCACATGATCCACCAGAACTAGAACCCTCTCTTCTCTCCTCCCTCTCTCTCTCCTCCCTCTCTTCTCCCTCCTCCCTCTCTTCTCTCCTCCCTCTCTTCTCTCCTCCCTCTCTTCTCTCCTCCCTCTCTTCTCTCCTCCTCTCTCTCTTCTCTCCTCCTCCCTCTCTTCTCTCCTCCTCCCTCTCTTCTCTCCTCCTCCCTCTCTCCTCTCCTCCCTCTCTTCTCTCCTCCTCCCTCTCTTCTCTCCTCCCTCTCTTCTCTCCTCCCTCTCTTCTCTCATCCCTCTCTTCTCTCCTCCTCCCTCTCTCCTCTCCTCCTTCTCTTCTCTCCTCCTCCCTCTCTTCTCTCCTCCTCCCTCTCTTCTCTCCTCCCTCTCTTCTCTCCTCCCTCTCTTCTCTCCTCCCTCTCTTCTCTCATCCCTCTCTTCTCTCCTCCTCCCTCTCTCCTCTCCTCCCTCTCTTCTCCTCTCCTCCCTCTCTTCTCTCCTCCTCCCTCTCTTCTCTCCTCCCTCTCTTCTCTCCTCCCTCTCTTCTCTCCTCCCTCTCTTCTCTCCTCCCTCTCTTCTCCTCTCCTCCCTCTCTTCTCTCCTCCTCCCTCTCTTCTCTCCTCCCTCTCTTCTCTCATCCCTCTCTTCTCTCCTCCCTCTCTTCTCCTCTCCTCCCTCTCTTCTCTTCTCTCCTCCCTCTCTTCTCTCATCCCTCTCTTCTCTCCTCCCTCTCTTCTCTCCTCCCTCACTCCTCTCCTCCCTCTCTTCTCTCCTCCCTCTCCTCTCTCCTCCTCCCTCTCTTCTCTCCTCCTCCCTCTCTTCTCTCATCCCTCTCTTCTCTCATCCCTCTCTTCTCTCCTCCCTCTCTTCTCTCCTCCTCCCTCTCTTCTCTCATCCCTCTCTTCTCTCCTCCCTCTCTTCTCTCCTCCCTCTCTTCTCCTCTCCTCCCTCTCTTCTCTCCTCCTCCCTCTCTTCTCTCCTCCCTCTCTTCTCTCATCCCTCTCTTCTCTCATCCCTCTCTTCTCTCCTCCCTCTCTTCTCTCCTCCCTCACTCCTCTCCTCCCTCTCTTCTCTCCTCCCTCTCCTCTCTCCTCCTCCCTCTCTTCTCTCCTCCTCCCTCTCTTCTCTCATCCCTCTCTTCTCTCATCCCTCTCTTCTCTCCTCCCTCTCTTCTCTCCTCCTCCCTCTCTTCTCTCACCCCTCTCTTCTCTCCTCCTCCCTCTCTCCTCTCCTCCCTCTCTTCTCCTCTCCTCCCTCTCTTCTCTCCTCCTCCCTCTCTTCTCTCCTCCCTCTCTTCTCTCCTCCCTCTCTCCTCTCCTCCTCCCTCTCTCCTCTCCTCCCTCTCTTCTCTCCTCCTCCCTGCAGGACCAGCGCTCCACCGTCGTCTCATTGCAGAAGCTGATCGTCAGAGAAGTGGCGAACAGAGACCGAGGTCTCTTCCTGATCAGCACCGGCATCGAGAGGCCGGAGATGATGGAGGTTCTAGCAAGTTCCCGGGACGAGAGGAACACGTGGATGCAGCTGATCCAGGAGGCCATGCAGTCCATGTGAGTCCCTGGACCGGTTCAGTCCGGCTCCTGTCATGATCCAGGCTTTGAGAATCTGGTGACCTTCTGACTGTGTCCTGACAGGGAGAAGGACGAGGACGAGGGGATCCCCAGTGAGACGGAGGAGGACAAGAGACAGCTGGAGACCAAAGCCCGGGAGATGAGAGGTGAGACGAAGACGAGTGTCTCCTCGTCCACTTCATCGACGTCTCTCCTCAGATCTGCTGAAGCAGAAGGACACGGAGATCTTGTCTCTGCTGGAGGAGAAGGTCCGTCTCTTCAGGGGCATGTGGGACAGTGGGAGTCCGGGTGAGGACCTGCTGAGACAGACGGAGCCGTTCTTCAGGTCCACGTCGAGCCTGGAGCCGCCCAGAGGAGCATCCATCATGAAGGAGGCTCTGCAGGAAGGTGAGTCCACGCTGGGGCTCTTAGTCGTATTTGGAGATCGAGAGAGAACTTCATCTTCATCATCTTCTTCATCTTCATCTTCATCATCTTCATCATCATCATCTTCATCATCATCATCATCATCATCTTCATCATCATCATCATCTTCATCATCATCTTCATCGTCATCATCTTCATCATCATCATCATCTTCATCATCATCATCTTCATCATCATCATCTTCATCATCATCTTCATCATCATCATCATCTTCATCATCATCATCTTCATCATCATCATCAT
>NC_141823.1:1346534-1349034 GCF_982586985.1 Callionymus lyra
ATCGTAATATAAAAACATCGTAATATAAAAACATCGTAATATAAAAACATCTTAATATTAAAACATCGTAATACAAAAACATCGTAATATAAAAACATCCTAATATAAAAACATCAAAATATAAAAATATCGTAATATAAAAACATCGTAATATAAAAACATCGTAATATTAAAACATCGTATTATAAAAACATCGTAATATAAAAACATCGTAATATTAAAACATCGTAATATAAAAACATCGTAATATAAAAACATCGTAATATTAAAACATCGTAATATAAAAACATCGTAATATAAAAACATCGTAATACAAAAACATCGTAATATAAAAACATCTTAATATTAAAACATCATAATACAAAAACATCGTAATATAAAAACATCGTAATATTAAAACATCATAATATAAAAACATCGTAATATAAAAACATCGTAAACAAAAACATCGTAATATAAAAACATCGTAATACAAAAACATCGTAATACAAAAACATCGTAATATAAAAACATCGTAATATAAAAACATCGTAATATAAAAACATCGTAAACAAAAACATCTTAATATTAAAACATCGTAATATAAAAACATCTTAATATTAAAACTTGTAATATAAAAACATCGTAATATAAAAACATCGTAATATAATAACATCTTAATATTAAAACATCGTAATACAAAAACATCTTAATATTAAAACATCGTAATACAAAAACATCGTAATATAAAAACATCGTAATATTAAAACATCGTAATATAAAAACATCGTAATATAAAAACATCGTAATATAAAAACATCGTAATATAAAAACATCGTAATATAAAAACATCGTAATATTAAAACATCGTAATATAAAAACATCATAATATAAAAACATCGTAAACAAAAACATACGTTTGTCTGGGTCTCTTCACTCACCTGGACCGACCCGGGTCTTCCTCAGGCCGTGGTGGTCCAGCAGGACAGCTTCATGGAGGACCAGCGCCAGGCTCTGAGCGAGCGCTCCGGCGCCGGGCGACCCACGACCCGACCCACGACACGACCCGGTTCCCTGGTGGAGCAGGAGAAGCAGCGCAGCCTGGAGAAGCAGCGCCAGGAGGTGGCGACGCTGCAGCGGCAGACGGCCACGCATCACGAGGACAAGAAGAGGAGGGAGAAGGAGTGGGAGCTGCGGGAGCAGAACCTCAGCCACAAGGAGGCGCTGGTGCAACTCCAGGTAACACTTGAAGCTGCTTGACGTGCCCTTGAGCAGGACTGTTGACGGACTTCTGATGGAAGCGATACAACTGTCACTTGACGAGTGTTCGTGGTTCGTTGCTCCACGAGTGTGTGACGCTCGTTGTGCTGCAGGAGCAGGAGCTGTGGCGGCAGCAGCAGCAGCTGCAGCAGGAGCAGCATCAGCTGATCAGCTGCAAGGACCAGTACCAGAGCGACCTGGAGCGACTGCGCGACGCTCAGAGGAAGCTGGACAAGGAGCGACAGAACGTGCAGAGACTGATGGACAAGATGCAGGATCTGAGTCCCACGGAGGTGAGTCTGCCTCAGACCTCCTGCCCCCCGGGCCTGGTCCTGGACCCCCTGGAGCTCTCGGCGGTTCCCATGCTGCCCCCCCCGCCCTCCAGACTGAGAGGGAAGAACCCGTCGATGAAGAGCAGCGACGCCAACAACCATCTGAGCAAGAGTCTGAAGAACAAGAGCAAGGAGAGCAAAGACCGGAAGAAGAAGAAGAGCAAAGGTGAGGAGGAGAATCATCACGTGGTTACTATGGTAACAATAACCATCATGTGGTGACTATGGTAACAATGATAATCATCATGTGGTTACTATGGTAACAATGATAATCATCACGTGGTTACTATGGTAACAATAACCATCATGTGGTGACTATGGTAACAATGATAATCATCATGTGGTTACTATGGTAACAATGATCATCATCATGTGGTCACTATGGTAACAATGATCATCATCATGTGGTTGCTATGGTAACAATGATAATCATCATGTGGTTACTATGGTAACAATGATCATCATTATGTGGTTACTATGGTAACAATGATCATCATCACCTGGTTACTATGGTAACAATAACCATCATGTTGTGACTATGGTAACAATGATAATCATCATGTGGTTACTATGGTAACAATGATCATCATCATGTGGTCACTATGGTA
Source organism: Callionymus lyra (assembly GCF_982586985.1). Lineage (NCBI taxonomy): Eukaryota > Metazoa > Chordata > Actinopteri > Syngnathiformes > Callionymidae > Callionymus > Callionymus lyra. Next base: position 1,348,714 of record NC_141823.1, read on the forward strand.
ACAATGATCATCATCATGTGGTTGCTATGGTAACAATGATAATCATCATGTGGTTACTATGGTAACAATGATCATCATTATGTGGTTACTATGGTAACAATGATCATCATCACGTGGTTACTATGGTAACAATGATAATCATTATGTGGTTACTATGGTAACAATGATCATCATCACGTGGTTACTATGGTAACAATGATAATCATTATGTGGTTACTATGGTAACAATGATCATCATCACGTGGTTACTATGGTAACAATGATCGTCATTATGTGGTTACTATGGTAACAATGATCATCATTATGTGGTTACTATGGTAA
>NC_141823.1:1353191-1405691 GCF_982586985.1 Callionymus lyra
ATGTGTGTAAGTTAGCATGTGTGTATGTTAGTATGTGTGTATGTTAGCATGTACGTATGTTAGCGTGTGTATGTTAGTAAGTGTGTATGTTAGTATGTGTGTATGTTAGCATGTGCGTATGTTAGCATGTTAGTATGTTTGCATGTGTGTATGTTAGCACGTTTGTATGTTAGCACGTTTGTATGTTAGCATGTTAGTATGTTAGCGTGTGTGTATGTTAGCGTGTTTGTATGTTAGCGTGTGTGTATGTTAGCATGTGTGTATGTTAGCGTGTGTATGTTAGCATTTGTGTATTTTAGCACGTTTGTATGTTAGCACGTTTGTATGTTAGCATGTGTGTATGTTAGCATGTGTGTATATTAGCATGTGTGTATGTTAGCATGTTTGTATGCTAGCGTGTGTGTATGTTAGCATGTGTGTATATTAGCATGTTTGTAAGTTAGCATGTGTGTATGTTAGCATTTGTGTATGTGAGCATATGTGTATGTTAGCACGTTTGTATGTTAGCATGTGTGTATGTTAGCATGTGTGTATGTTAGCATGTGTGTATATTAGCATGTGTGTATGTTAGCATGTTAGTATGTTAGCATGTTTGTATGTTAGCGTGTGTCTATGTTTGCGTGTGTGTATGTTAGCGTGTGTGTATGTTAGCATGTGTGTATGTTAGCGTGTGTGTATGTTAGCGTGTGTGTATGTTAGCGTGTGTGTATGTTAGCGTGTGTGTATGTTAGCATGTGTGTATGTTAGCATGTGTGTATGTTAGCGTGTGTGTATGTTAGCGTGTGTGTATGTTAGCGTGTGTGTATGTTAGCGTGTGTGTATGTTAGCGTGTGTGTATGTTAGCATGTGTGTATGTTAGCGTGTGTGTATGTTAGCGTGTGTGTATGTTAGCGTGTGTGTATGTTAGCATGTGTGTATGTTAGCATGTGTGTATGTTAGCATGTGTGTATGTTAGCGTGTGTGTATGTTAGCGTGTGTGTATGTTAGCATGTGTGTATGTTAGCATGTGTGTATGTTAGAAAGAAAGTCTCTCAAACACTCTCCTCTGCGGCTGTTTCTGTTTCTGACGTTTGTTACTTGTCAATCAATCCTGTCGGCGCCTGTTGCCCCGGCAACTAAGAGTCAGCTGGTTTGTTCTGTTTTCTTCAGAGTCAGAGATTCTCATGACCCGGTTCACTGGTTCTGGTTCTGGTTAGAAGAAGAACTTCTCCGTTGAGGTTTAGAAGATCCTCGTGACCCGAGACCCGAGGGGGGGGGGGGGTCCAACTATAGTGGTCCCCCTGGTCAGTAGTATTGGGAGCTCCTGGAAAGGAGGGTCGATATTGGAGCCTCAGATTCATGTGGTTCTGGTCGTGGAACTGTGGATCAGATCGACAGCCTCGAGGGATCATGGGAGTTCTGTGTGGAACACGAGGTCAGATCCACTTCAGATCCGTTCGTCACGGTTCTGTTCAGAACCAGAAGGTTTGAGCTTCTTCGTGTGGACTCTTGAGGGGAGAAGGTCCAGGAGAGACTCGGACATCATCCTCGTGACCTCGTCTGTCAGTCACATGACCTGTCGCAGCGACAAGTGGCTGCTTCAGAACCTCGTACGCCACACAGACACACAAAGATATAAACACAGCGATATGAACACAAAAATATGAACACAAAAATATAATCACAAAGATATAAACACAAAGATATAAACACAAAAATATGAACACAATAATATAATCACAAAGATATAAACACAAAGATATAAATACAAAAATATGAACACAAAAATATAATCACAAAGATATAAACACAAAGATATAAACACAAAAATATGAACACAATAATATAATCACAAAGATATAAACACAAAGATATAAACACAAAAATATGAACACAATAATATAATCACAAAGATATAAACACAAAGATATAAACACAAAAATATGAACACAAAAATATAATCACAAAGATATAAACACAAAGATATAAACACAAAAATATGAACACAATAATATAATCACAAAGATATAAACGCAAAGATATAAACACAAAAATATGAACACAATAATATAATCACAAAGATATAAACACAAAGATATAAACACAAAAATATGAACACAATAATATAATCACAAAGATATAAACACAAAGATATAAACACAAAAATATGAACACAAAAATATAATCACAAAGATATAAACACAAAGATATAAACACAAAAATATGAACACAATAATATAATCACAAAGATATAAACACAACGATATAAACACAAAAATATGAACACAATAATATAATCACAAAGATATAAACACAAAGATATAAACACAAAAATATGAACACAATAATATAATCACAAAGATATAAACACAAAGATATAAACACAAAAATATGAACACAAAAATATAATCACAAAGATATAAACACAAAGATATAAACACAAAAATATGAACACAATAATATAATCACAAAGATATAAACGCAAAGATATAAACACAAAAATATGAACACAATAATATAATCACAAAGATATAAACACAAAGATATAAACACAAAAATATGAACACAATAATATAATCACAAAGATATAAACACAAAGATATAAACACAAAAATATGAACACAAAAATATAATCACAAAGATATAAACACAAAGATATAAACACAAAAATATGAACACAATAATATAATCACAAAGATATAAACGCAAAGATATAAACACAAAAATATGAACACAATAATATAATCACAAAGATATAAACACAAAGATATAAACACAAAAATATGAACACAAAAATATAATCACAAAGATATAAACACAAAGATATAAACACAAAAATATGAACACAATAATATAATCACAAAGATATAAACACAAAGATATAAACACAAAAATATGAACACAATAATATAATCACAAAGATATAAACACAAAGATATAAACACAAAAATATGAACACAATAATATAATCACAAAGATATAAACACAAAGATATAAACACAAAAATATGAACACAATAAAATAAACACAAAGATATAAACACGACATAAAAGACAAAGATAAACGCACCACAATAAGACATAAAATATATAAACAAAAATAAGAACAAAAACAAATAAACACAAAGCAAATGGTCCTGGTCCTGGACCTGGTTCTGGACCTGGACCTGGACCTGGACCTGGACCTGGACCTGGACCTGGACCTGGACCTGGACCTGGACCTGGACCTGGACCTGGACCTGGACCTGGACCTGATTCTGGTCCTGGTGTGTGTGTGTACATGTGTGTATGTAGGTGTGTTTATGTACGTGTGTGTGTGTACATGTGTGTGTACGTTTGTTTATGTACGTGTGTGTGTGTACATGTGTTTCAATAGTGATGATGGTTAATCTATGAGTGTGTGTGTGTACATGTGTGTGTACGTGTGTGTATGTACGTGTGTGTATGTACGTGTGTGTATGTACGTGTGTGTATGTACATGTGTGTGTGTTTGTGTGTGTGTACGTGTGTTTATGTACGTGTGTGTGTGTACATGTGTTTATGTACGTGTGTGTGTGTACATGTGTGTATGTATGTGTGTTTATGTACGTGTGTGTGTGTACATGTGTGTATGTACGTGTGCATATGTACATGTGTGTATGTACGTGTGCATATGTACATGTGTGTATGTACATGTGTTTATTTACGTGTGTGTGTTGACATGTGTGTGTACGTTTGTTTATGTACGTGTGTGTGTGTACATGTGTTTCAATAGTGATGATGGTTAAACTATGAGTGTGTGTGTGTACATGTGTGTGTACGTGTGTGTATGTACGTGTGTGTATGTACGTGTGTGTATGTACGTGTGTGTACGTACATGTGTGTGTGTTTGTGTGTGTACGTGTGTTTATGTACGTGTGTGTGTGTACATGTGTGTATGTATGTGTGTTTATGTACGTGTGTGTGTGTACATGTGTGTATGTACGTGTGCGTATGTACATGTGTGTATGTACATGTGTTTATGTACGTGTGTGTGTGTACATGTGTTTATGTACATGTGTTTATGTACGTGTGTGTGTGTACATGTGTGTATGTATGTGTGTTTATGTACGTGTGTGTGTGTACATGTGTGTATGTACATGTGTGTATGTACATGTGTGTATGTACGTGTGCATATGTACATGTGTGTGTGTACATGTGTTTATGTACATGTGTTTATGTACGTGTGTGTGTGTACATGTGTGTATGTATGTGTGTTTATGTACGTGTGTGTGTGTACATGTGTGTGTGTACATGTGTGTATGTACATGTGTTTATGTACATGTGTTTATGTACGTGTGTGTGTGTACATGTGTGTATGTATGTGTGTTTATGTACGTGTGTGTGTACATGTGTTTATGTACATGTGTTTATGTACGTGTGTGTGTGTACATGTGTGTATGTATGTGTGTTTATGTACGTGTGTGTATGTACGTGTGTGTATGTACGTGTGTGTATGTACATGTGTGTGTGTTTGTGTGTGTGTACGTGTGTTTATGTACGTGTGTGTGTGTATATGTGTGTATGTACATGTGTGTATGTACATGTGTGTATGTACGTGTGCATATGTACATGTGTGTATGTACATGTGTTTATGTACATGTGTTTATGTACGTGTGTGTGTGTACATGTGTTTATGTACATGTGTTTATGTATGTGTGTGTGTGTACATGTGTGTATGTATGTGTGTTTATGTACGTGTGTGTATGTACGTGTGTGTATGTACGTGTGTGTATGTACATGTGTGTGTGTTTGTGTGTGTGTACGTGTGTTTATGTACGTGTGTGTGTGTATATGTGTGTATGTACATGTGTTTATGTACATGTGTGTATGTACATGTGTTTATGTACATGTGTTTATATACGTGTGTGTGTGTACATGTGTGTATGTATGTGTGTTTATGTACGTGTGTGTATGTACGTGTGTGTATGTACGTGTGTGTATGTACGTGTGTGTATGTACATGTGTGTGTGTTTGTGTGTGTGTACGTGTGTTTATGTACGTGTGTGTGTGTATATGTGTGTATGTATGTGTGTTTATGTACGTGTGTGTATGTACGTGTGTGTATGTACGTGTGTGTGTGTACATGTGTGTATGTATGTGTGTTTATGTACGTGTGTGTATGTACATGTGTGTGTGTTTGTGTGTGTGTACGTGTGTTTATGTACGTGTGTGTGTGTACATGTGTGTATGTACGTGTGTGTATGTACATGTGTGTATGTACATGTGTTTATGTACGTGTGTGTGTGTACATGTGTGTATGTATGTGTGTTTATGTACGTGTGTGTGTACGTGTGTGTATGTACGTGTGTATGTACGTGTGTGTATGTACGTGTGTGTATGTACGTGTGTGTATGTACATGTGTGTGTGTTTGTGTGTGTGTACGTGTGTATGTACGTGTGTGTGTGTACGTGTGTGTGTACGTGTGTGTGTACGTGTGTGTGTACGTGATGATGAAGATGATGAAGAAGATGATGATGATGAAGATAAATATGATGATGAAGATGAAGATAAATATGATGATGAAGGTGATGATGAAGATAAGGATGAAGATAAATATGATGATGAAGATGAAGATGAAGATGATGATGAAGATGAAGATGATGATGAAGATGAAGTTGATGATGAAGATGATGATGATGATGAAGATGATGATGAAGATGAAGATGAAGATGAAGATGAAGATGAAGATGAAGATGAAGATAAATATGATGATGAAGATGAAGATGATGATGAAGATGATGATGAAGATGAAGATGATGATGATGATGAAGATGAAGTTGATGATGAAGATGATGATGATGATGAAGATGATGATGAAGATGAAGTTGATGATGAAGATGATGTTGAAGATGATGAAGATGAAGATGATGAAGGAGATGATGAAGGAGATGAAGAAGATGAAGATAAATATGATGATGAAGATGAAGATAAATATGATGATGAAGATGAAGATAAATATGATGATGAAGGTGATGATGAAGATAAGGATGAAGATAAATATGATGATGAAGATGAAGATGAAGATGATGATGAAGATGAAGATGATGATGAAGATGAAGTTGATGATGAAGATGATGGTGATGATGAAGATGATGATGAAGATGAAGATGAAGATGAAGATAAATATGATGATGAAGATGAAGATGAAGATGATGATGAAGATGATGATGATGATGAAGATGAAGATGATGATGATGATGAAGATGAAGTTGATGATGAAGATGATGATGATGATGAAGATGATGATGAAGATGAAGTTGATGATGAAGATGATGTTGAAGATGATGAAGATGAAGATGATGAAGGAGATGATGAAGGAGATGAAGAAGATGAAGATAAATATGATGATGAAGATGAAGATAAATATGATGATGAAGGTGATGAAGATGATGACGAAGATGAAGATGATGAAGATGATAAAGGAGATGAAGAAGATGAAGATAAATATGATGATGAAGATGATGAAGATGATGAAGATGATGAAGATGATGATGATGAAGAAGATGATGAAGATGAAAATGATGAAGATAAATATGATGATGAAGGTGATGAAGATGATGACGAAGATGAAGATGATGAAGATGATAAAGGAGATGAAGTTGATGAAGATAAATATGATGAAGATGATGATGATGATGATGAAGATGAAGATGTTGATGATGAAGATGAAGATGAAGATGAAGATGAAGATGAAGATGTTGATGATGAAGATGAAGATGAAGGTGAAGGTGATGATGAAAATGATGAAGATAAATATGATGATGAAGAAGACCTCACAGTCGCACCAGTGTCTTCATGTCCAGACCTCACAGTCGCACCAGTGTCTTCATGTCCAGACCTCACAGTCGCACAAGTGTCTTCATGTCCAGACCTCACAGTCGCACCAGTGTCTTCTCGTCCAGACCTCACAGTCGCACCAGTGTCTTCATGTCCAGACCTCACAGTCGCACCAGTGTCTTCATGTCCAGACCTCACAGTCGCACCAGTGTCTTCTCGTCCAGACCTCACAGTCGCATCAGTGTCTTCTCGTCCAGACCTCACAGTCGCACCAGTGTCTTCATGTCCAGACCTCACAGTCGCACCAGTGTCTTCATGTCCAGACCTCACAGTCGCACCAGTGTCTTCATGTCCAGACCTCACAGTCGAATCAGTGTCTTCTCGTCCAGACCTCACAGTCGCACCAGTGTCTTCTCGTCCAGGCCTCACAGTCGCACCAGTGTCTTCATGTCCAGACCTCACAGTCGAATCAGTGTCTTCTCGTCCAGACCTCACAGTCGCACCAGTGTCTTCTCGTCCAGGCCTCACAGTCGCACCAGTGTCTTCATGTCCAGACCTCACAGTCGCACCAGTGTCTTCTCGTCCAGACCTGACAGTCGCACCAGTGTCTTCATGTCCAGACCTCACAGTCGCACCAGTGTCTTCATGTCCAGACCTCACAGTCGCACCAGTGTCTTCTCGTCCAGACCTCACAGTCGCACCAGTGTCTTCATGTCCAGACCTCACAGTCGCATCAGTGTCTTCATGTCCAGACCTCACAGTCGCACCAGTGTCTTCTCGTCCAGACCTCACAGTCGCACCAGTGTCTTCATGTCCAGACCTCACAGTCGCACCAGTGTCTTCATGTCCAGACCTCACAGTCGCATCAGTGTCTTCTCGTCCAGACCTCACAGTCGCACCAGTGTCTTCATGTCCAGACCTCACAGTCGCACCAGTGTCTTCATGTCCAGACCTCACAGTCGCACCAGTGTCTTCTCGTCCAGACCTCACAGTCGCACCAGTGTCTTCATGTCCAGACCTCACAGTCGCACCAGTGTCTTCATGTCCAGACCTCACAGTCGCACCAGTGTCTTCATGTCCAGACCTCACAGTCGAATCAGTGTCTTCTCGTCCAGACCTCACAGTCGCACCAGTGTCTTCATGTCCAGACCTCACAGTCGCACCAGTGTCTTCATGTCCAGACCTCACAGTCGCACCAGTGTCTTCTCGTCCAGACCTCACAGTCGCATCAGTGTCTTCATGTCCAGACCTCACAGTCGAATCAGTGTCTTCTCGTCCAGACCTCACAGTCGCACCAGTGTCTTCATGTCCAGACCTCACAGTCGCACCAGTGTCTTCTCGTCCAGACCTCACAGTCGCATCAGTGTCTTCATGTCCAGACCTCACAGTCGCACCAGTGTCTTCTCGTCCAGACCTCACAGTCGCACCAGTGTCTTCATGTCCAGACCTCACAGTCGAATCAGTGTCTTCTCGTCCAGACCTCACAGTCGCACCAGTGTCTTCATGTCCAGACCTCACAGTCGCACCAGTGTCTTCATGTCCAGACCTCACAGTCGCACCAGTGTCTTCTCGTCCAGACCTCACAGTCGCACCAGTGTCTTCATGTCCAGACCTCACAGTCGAATCAGTGTCTTCTCGTCCAGACCTCACAGTCGCACCAGTGTCTTCATGTCCAGACCTCACAGTCGCACCAGTGTCTTCATGTCCAGACCTCACAGTCGCACCAGTGTCTTCTCGTCCAGACCTCACAGTCGCACCAGTGTCTTCTCGTCCAGACCTCACAGTCGCACCAGTGTCTTCATGTCCAGACCTCACAGTCGCACCAGTGTCTTCATGTCCAGACCTCACAGTCGCACCAGTGTCTTCATGTCCAGACCTCACAGTCGCACCAGTGTCTTCATGTCCAGACCTCACAGTCGCACCAGTGTCTTCTCGTCCAGACCTCACAGTCGCATCAGTGTCTTCATGTCCAGACCTTACAGTCGCACCAGTGTCTTCTCGTCCAGACCTCACAGTCGAATCAGTGTCTTCATGTCCAGACCTCACAGTCGCACCAGTGTCTTCTCGTCCAAACCTCACAGTCGCACCAGTGTCTTCTCGTCCAGACCTCACAGTCGAATCAGTGTCTTCATGTCCAGACCTCACAGTCGAATCAGTGTCTTCATGTCCAGACCTCACAGTCGCACCAGTGTCTTCTCGTCCAGACCTCACAGTCGCACCAGTGTCTTCATGTCCAGACCTCACAGTCGAATCAGTGTCTTCGTGTCCAGACCTCACAGTCGCACCAGTGTCTTCTCGTCCAGACCTCACAGTCGCACCAGTGTCTTCATGTCCAGACCTCACAGTCGCACCAGTGTCTTCATGTCCAGACCTCACAGTCGCACCAGTGTCTTCTCGTCCAGACCTCACAGTCGCATCAGTGTCTTCATGTCCAGACCTTACAGTCGCACCAGTGTCTTCTCGTCCAGACCTCACAGTCGCACCAGTGTCTTCATGTCCAGACCTCACAGTCGCACCAGTGTCTTCATGTCCAGACCTCACAGTCGCACCAGTGTCTTCATGTCCAGACCTCACAGTCGCACCAGTGTCTTCATGTCCAGACCTCACAGTCGCACCAGTGTCTTCATGTCCAGACCTCACAGTCGAATCAGTGTCTTCATGTCCAGACCTCACAGTCGCACCAGTGTCTTCATGTCCAGACCTCACAGTCGCACCAGTGTCTTCATGTCCAGACCTCACAGTCGCATCAGTGTCTTCATGTCCAGACCTCACAGTCGACAAGTGTCTTCATGTCCAGACCTCACAGTCGCACCAGTGTCTTCATGTCCAGACCTCACAGTCGCACCAGTGTCTTCATGTCTAGACCTCACAGTCGCATCAGTGTCTTCATGTCCAGACCTCACAGTCGCATCAGTGTCTTCATGTCCAGACCTTACAGTCGCACCAGTGTCTTCATGTCCAGACCTCACAGTCGCACCAGTGTCTTCATGTCCAGACCTCACAGTCGCATCAGTGTCTTCATGTCCAGACCTCACAGTCGCACCAGTGTCTTCATGTCCAGACCTCACAGTCGCATCAGTGTCTTCATGTCCAGACCTCACAGTCGCACCAGTGTCTTCATGTCCAGACCTCACAGTCGCATCAGTGTCTTCATGTCCAGACCTCACAGTCGCACCAGTGTCTTCATGTCCAGACCTCACAGTCGCACCAGTGTTTTCATGTCCAGACCTCACAGTCGCACCAGTGTCTTCATGTCCAGACCTCACAGTCGCACCAGTGTCTTCATGTCCAGACCTCACAGTCGCACCAGTGTCTTCATGTCCAGACCTCACAGTCGCACCAGTGTCTTCATGTCCAGACCTCACAGTCGCACCAGTGTCTTCATGTCCAGACCTCACAGTCGCATCAGTGTCTTCATGTCCAGACCTCACAGTCGAACCAGTGTCTTCATGTCCAGACCTCACAGTCGCACCAGTGTCTTCATGTCCAGACCTCACAGTCGCACCAGTGTCTTCATGTCCAGACCTCACAGTCGCACCAGTGTCTTCATGTCCAGACCTCACAGTCGCACCAGTGTCTTCATGTCCAGACCTCACAGTCGCACCAGTGTCTTCATGTCCAGACCTCACAGTCGCACCAGTGTCTTCATGTCCAGACCTCACAGTCGCACCAGTGTCTTCATGTCCAGACCTCACAGTCGCATCAGTGTCTTGATGTCCAGACCTCACAGTCGCACCAGTGTCTTCATGTCCAGACCTCACAGTCGCACCAGTGTCTTCATGTCCAGACCTCACAGTCGCATCAGTGTCTTCATGTCCAGACCTCACAGTCGCACCAGTGTCTTCATGTCTAGACCTCACAGTCGCATCAGTGTCTTCATGTCCAGACCTCACAGTCGCATCAGTGTCTTCATGTCCAGACCTTACAGTCGCACCAGTGTCTTCATGTCCAGACCTCACAGTCGCACCAGTGTCTTCATGTCCAGACCTCACAGTCGCATCAGTGTCTTCATGTCCAGACCTCACAGTCGCACCAGTGTCTTCATGTCCAGACCTCACAGTCGCATCAGTGTCTTCATGTCCAGACCTCACAGTCGCACCAGTGTCTTCATGTCCAGACCTCACAGTCGCATCAGTGTCTTCATGTCCAGACCTCACAGTCGCACCAGTGTCTTCATGTCCAGACCTCACAGTCGCACCAGTGTCTTCATGTCCAGACCTCACAGTCGCACCAGTGTCTTCATGTCCAGACCTCACAGTCGCACCAGTGTCTTCATGTCCAGACCTCACAGTCGCACCAGTGTCTTCATGTCCAGACCTCACAGTCGCACCAGTGTCTTCATGTCCAGACCTCACAGTCGCATCAGTGTCTTCATGTCCAGACCTCACAGTCGACAAGTGTCTTGATTTGTGATTTGTATATTTGTTCAAGTGTGTGTAAATGAGTGTGTGTTAATGTGTGTGTGTTAAAGTGAGTGTGTTAATGTGTGTGTGTAAATGTGTGTGTGTAAATGTGTGTGTGTTCATTTGTGTGTGTATAGGTGTGTGTGTGTTAATGTGTGTGTAAATATGTGTGTGTAAATATGTGTGTGTGTTAATGTGTTTGTGTTAACGTGTGTGTATTTCTAAACGTCTGAGTGAACATGTGATCACAGAGATGAAATCACTCGCATGACTCTCTCGTCTTCTCTTGGTTCAGATTCAGAAACACAAAGATGGTCAGTGACGACAAGAGGCTTCAGACAAACACACAATTTGAATTGTCATCATTCAATACATACTTTCCAACAAACTCATCGTCTTCTAAACTCAATACATGTGTTGGTGTAAGAGTCTCCAGACTAAAGCAATAGAGCTCAGAGCTGCTGATCAAACGATCATGTGACCACGTAGAAACGTTGACTTCGATCTGACTGACGAACTGTGTGTTGTTGTTGTCAGAGATCGCACTGAAACAACAAGTGTGCGACCTTGACACACCTGCCGGGGGCGCCGAGGTGAGTATGTTGTGTGTCAACATGACGGATGAGGTCTCCTCATAACACCGGTGCTGGACCTGCAGGCCTCTGAGTCACCGACGCACATCCACACAACACTCTTCTGACACCGCAGCAACACAACAGCCCACACCTGGAAACACACAACGCTTGCGGCGGCGGCGCTCAGAAGGTACTGGTTCTGGACGTGAATGGACCCTCGTCTGGTCAAGAACTCTCGGAGACACACGACTCGACAACAATAAAGTGTGAGGTTAGACACACAACACATCCTAGATGAACTACACTTCGTTACCGCTCGTGACATTTGGTTTGGTTTAGTCACTTCCTGTTTTGTCCTTTTGTTTGTCGGAAGTTTACACAAAGTGTCAGGAAGTGTGTGACGGGATGTTTGGAAAGAAGCATCGTAATAAACGCCAGATCTTCCACAGACCGATGTCGGCTCGTCTTACCGATCGGCCGCGTACGACGTCTCCTCCGATCGTTTGTCGACTCCGGACTGTTTGTGCTTCTTTTTGTCAGCGATTTGTGTTACTAGATTGACACTGAAGACTGAATTTAACATTTAAAACCTTGAAACTATGTTTTTTAAATGAATTTTAAAAACACTTTTAGATCAGATTCTTGTTCCAAAAATTCTAAATGAATGGATCACGTGACGACGTAGAATCACATGATCCAGCAGCTCTGAGCTCCGTTAGTCATGTCTGGAGACTCTATAGCAACATTTATATTCAATCAAAAAATGGTCAATTTTAAAAACTTGTTTTCGAACTATTGGACTCAGAAAATCAAACTATGTATCAAAACATCATTTCTTTAGAAAATATTGTTTTAAAAATAAAATGTTTCAATAAAAACTAAATCAACCTTCGAATGAAGAAATGAATGAATTATAAAATGTTTAAAATAACAAGGTATAAATGTCCTCGTGTTAGATCTGATGCTATAAGACGCAGCAGTGATTATGGGATGGAACACATGTAGGATCCGTGGCGAGCGAAGGCCGGAGGCTGAACGGCGCCGACATGTTTGGATCTGATCCTGCGCCCGAGCCTCAGCGCGTCTGGATCTGTGATGACAAGCGGTTCTGAGCCAGTTATGAGTCCAGCCACCCTGCTCACCCTCTGGCCCCTGCCATCCTCGCAGCACACCGTGAGAGTTCACCAGCAGATCATGCATTAGCGGCGCCAACGTCAGAGCTTCACGAGCCTCGAGCTTCATCGTTTCAACGGGTTTGAATCTTCTGATCCTGGGTCTGACCCGGGGCCTCCTCAACCCACCAGATCTTTGAGGTGAAAGTGTCTCAGTGTTTACAATACAACTGATGGTTAAACAAGTTCAATTATAGTTCACATGGTTCACGTCATCAGTTTAGCTAATGGCTACATACAGTAATTCTCTTCAAGATTCCGGGTTCGATTTTGTCGTTGATTGTTTTTCTAATCTTTTTGTGACGTGGAGAATGAAATATTTGGGTTTTATTCTCAATAAGAGACTTTGTTTTGAGGAACAAAATGAGAAACACATCAGTTTTTTAATTTGTGTCAGAATTAGTCCATTTGTTTCATGAAATGTATTTAAGAGTTTTTCTCTCGTAATTTTGGTTCATGGGTTCAAGTGTTTGAAGCTTCACAGACGATCCAGGACTTAAACCTGGTGACCATCAGGGCCTCAGATTCAAGTGTCAAGAAATCACATGAAACTGATGTTTTACTCTTAGATAAAAATACTACCGTCATCCTCTCTGACGACCTTCCACTCACTTTAGACCCCTGCAGCCTGACCGAGGTTAGACGAGCTTCGAAGAAAACTTTCATCTTGTTTTGAACAGAAGCTCCTCATCATCATCTAGATCTTCTGGACGTGACGGGAGGGTGTGAGGTCCACTGAGGAACAGAAGCTCCTCATCGTCATCTAGATCTTCTGGACGTGACGGGAGGGTGTGAGGTCCACTGAGGAACAGAAGCTCCTCATCGTCATCTAGATCTTCTGGACGTGACGGGAGGGTGTGAGGTCCACTGAGGAACAGAAGCTCCTCATCGTCATCTAGATCTTCTGGACGTGACGGGAGGGTGTGAGGTCCACTGAGGAACAGAAGCTCCTCATCGTCATCTAGATCTTCTGGACGTGACTGAAGGGTGTGAGGTCCACTGAGGAACAGAAGCTCCTCATCGTCATCTAGATCTTCTGGACGTGACGGGAGGGTGTGAGGTCCACTGAGGAACAGAAGCTCCTCATCGTCATCTAGATCTTCTGGACGTGACGGGAGGGTGTGAGGTCCACTGAGGAACAGAAGCTCCTCATCGTCATCTAGATCTTCTGGACGTGACGGGAGGGTGTGAGGTCCACTGAGGAACAGAAGCTCCTCATCGTCATCTAGATCTTCTGGACTTGACGGGAGGGTGTGAGGTCCACTGAGGAACAGAAGCTCCTCATCATCATGTAGATCTGCTGGACGTGACTGAAGGGTTTGAGGTCCACTGAGGAACAGAAGCTCCTCATCGTCATCTAGATCTTCTGGACGTGACGGGAGGGTGTGAGGTCCACTGAGGAACAGAAGCTCCTCATCATCATGTAGATCTGCTGGACGTGACTGAAGGGTGTGAGGTCCACTGAGGAACAGAAGCTCCTCATCGTCATCTAGATCTTCTGGACGTGACTGAAGGGTGTGAGGTCCACTGAGGAACAGAAGCTCCTCATCGTCATCTAGATCTTCTGGACGTGACGGGAGGGTGTGAGGTCCACTGAGGAACAGAAGCTCCTCATCGTCATCTAGATCTTCTGGACGTGACTGGAGGGTGTGAGGTCCACTGAGGAACAGAAGCTCCTCATCGTCATCTAGATCTGCTGGACGTGACTGAAGGGTGTGAGGTCCACTGAGGAACAGAAGCTCCTCATCGTCATGTAGATCTTCTGGACGTGACGGGAGGGTGTGAGGTCCACTGAGGAACAGAAGCTCCTCATCGTCATGTAGATCTTCTGGACGTGACGGGAGGGTGTGAGGTCCACTGAGGAACAGAAGCTCCTCATCGTCATGTAGATCTTCTGGACGTGACTGAAGGGTGTGAGGTCCACTGAGGAACAGAAGCTCCTCATCGTCATCTAGATCTGCTGGACGTGACTGAAGGGTGTGAGGTCCACTGAGGAACAGAAGCTCCTCATCGTCATGTAGATCTTCTGGACGTGACGGGAGGGTGTGAGGTCCACTGAGGAACAGAAGCTCCTCATCGTCATGTAGATCTTCTGGACGTGACGGGAGGGTGTGAGGTCCACTGAGGAACAGAAGCTCCTCATCGTCATGTAGATCTTCTGGACGTGACGGGAGGGTGTGAGGTCCACTGAGGAACAGAAGCTCCTCATCGTCATCTAGATCTTCTGGACGTGACTGAAGGGTGTGAGGTCCACTGAGGAACAGAAGCTCCTCATCGTCATGTAGATCTTCTGGACGTGACGGGAGGGTGTGAGGTCCACTGAGGAACAGAAGCTCCTCATCGTCATGTAGATCTTCTGGACGTGAAGGGAGGGTGTGAGGTCCACTGAGGAACAGAAGCTCCTCATCGTCATGTAGATCTTCTGGACGTGACGGGAGGGTGTGAGGTCCACTGAGGAACAGAAGCTCCTCATCGTCATCTAGATCTTCTGGACGTGACTGGAGGGTGTGAGGTCCACTGAGGAACAGAAGCTCCTCATCGTCATCTAGATCTGCTGGACGTGACTGAAGGGTGTGAGGTCCACTGAGGAACAGAAGCTCCTCATCGTCATGTAGATCTTCTGGACGTGACGGGAGGGTGTGAGGTCCACTGAGGAACAGAAGCTCCTCATCGTCATGTATATCTTCTGGACGTGACGGGAGGGTGTGAGGTCCACTGAGGAACAGAAGCTCCTCATCGTCATGTAGATCTTCTGGACGTGACTGAAGGGTGTGAGGTCCACTGAGGAACAGAAGCTCCTCATCGTCATCTAGATCTGCTGGACGTGACTGAAGGGTGTGAGGTCCACTGAGGAACAGAAGCTCCTCATCGTCATGTAGATCTTCTGGACGTGACGGGAGGGTGTGAGGTCCACTGAGGAACAGAAGCTCCTCATCGTCATGTAGATCTTCTGGACGTGACGGGAGGGTGTGAGGTCCACTGAGGAACAGAAGCTCCTCATCGTCATCTAGATCTTCTGGACGTGACTGGAGGGTGTGAGGTCCACTGAGGAACAGAAGCTCCTCATCATCATGTAGATCTTCTGGACGTGACTGGAGGGTGTGAGGTCCACTGAGGACCAGAAGCCACAGATGTTGGTATGAGCAGCAGCAGCACCTTCTTCACGCACCAGCGTCACAGGCCTGGTCCTGCATCTTTGATCAGATGTTGTCCTTGACGAGTCCAGAGAGACGGAGCTGCCTCGTCTTCTCGGGACTAGAACCGATGTTGGTCACGTGACTCAGACCAAGAAGATCTACGGTAAATACGAGCTCAGGTGAAAATAAATGATCTTAAATATAAGCAACGACTAAAACATCAACCGACATATTTGATTATTTAAACATTTTAAACATGTGTCACGTTTGGATCAAAACAACAACAAACAGACTCACTTTGTTTTCTATTATCTTTCTACAGTAGAGTCAACATGATGTTCATGTTTCAGGACTGCAGGGGGCGCTGCAGAGTCGCTGTTGAGAGTCAGAGCAGACTTTTTCATCAAATAACACAACAAAACTAAACAAACCAGAGTCAAAACACGAAGAACTAAAGCATGAACTCCAACAAGAAGAATCCACAGGAGGGACAAAGAAACTACAATCTGGCGCAGGAACGTCTGTGAGTCATTAGTTTACTGGGCAAGAAAACAGGAAGTGCCAGAACAAAACAAAACCAAAATAAAAGTTAAAACATAGACGGATTTTTTTTTTTTTTTCCAAAATCGATGAATAAACAGGAAACAAAACACGAAACTGAAAACACAGAACAAACACAATAAAGTTAACACTTGACACGTGTGCGTCACACAAGCAGAAACAGAGTTCCTGATCATGGCGTGTCGTTCTTCAACGATCGTGATGATATAGATATATAAATATATATCTATATATCTATATAAATATACATCTATATATCTATATAGATATATAGATGTATAGATATATAGATATATATTTATATATCTATATAGATATATAGATATATATATAAATACATCTATATATCTATATATCTATACATCTATATATCTATATAGATATATAAATATATATCTATATAGATATATATTTATATATCTATATAGATATATAGATATATATATAAATACATCTATATATCTATATATCTATATAGATATATATCTATATAGATATATAGATATATATTTATATATCTATATATCTATATATATATAGATATATTTATATAGATATATATCTATATATCTATATAGATATATAGATATATAGATATATAGATATATAGATATATATCTATATATCTATATAGATATATAGATTATATCTATATAAATATATCTATATATCTATATATCTATATATCTATATAAATATATAGATATATATATATATATATATAAATACATCTATATAGATAAAGATGGATGGATATAATGGGTAGAAAAATCCTTCTAACCAGTAAAAAACATTTCATCTTCCTCTGGTGGAACGAGCCTCTGATTTCTTCGGAATGCTTGGCGATCGCGACCCGACAGACGCCGCTGAGCTCGAAGGAGTCGATTTGCTTCTGCTTGTACTCGGCGATTTCTCTCCGCTGACCTTTGACCCGACCGCGGACCATCTCAGTTCCAGGAAGATTTCCCAGGAAGCAATTCCAGCTCAGCAAACAGCCGCGAGTCACATGTGTCGAGTCAGTGGAACGAATCTTCTGAGCCGAGAGAGAGAGTCATGACGTGTTTCCTGCACATGTCAGTGTCATGTCTGGACTCGTGGGGTCAGGGGTCAGGGGTCAGGGGTCAGGTGATCACGTGCTGCAGGTGAACGATCAGTGTATGTAACGTTTTCTCTGACTCGTCTTTCCAGGTGTTTTCTTCTTGTCGGGAACATCAGTCCCAGAGGATCTCCTGTGATGTGGAACAGCTTCTTCCTGCAGGTCTTTTCAACCAGAGCCATTATTTTGAGGTGGTTTGAGTTGAACTCTTCAAAGGTGGAGCAGCATCATGGCTCTGGGACATGAGGCTCCAACTTCTAGAGCAGCTTTTTTTTATTCTGAAGCTTTACTCACACTTTTATTTGATGTATTCACAAAAACAATCACAAACTGATAAGACCACAGTGCTCTACTATCAGGAGCAATCAGGATAAAATGTTTTGCTCATGGACACAATCTCAGCCGGAGCTGGAACCTGCAACTTCTCTGCCCACAAGCCAACCATGTGAGAGATGACGTCCCAAAAATGAGGCATATAGTTGCACAGAGCAACAGGTAGATCGTTAGAGAGCAACAGGTAGAGAGCAACAGGTAGATCGTTAGAGAGCAACAGGTAGAGCGTTAGAGAGCAACAGGTAGAGCGTTAGAGAGCAACAGGTAGATCGTTAGAGAGCATCAGGTAGAGATCAACAGGTAGAGCGTCAGAGAGCAACAGGTAGATCGTTAGAGAGCAACAGGTAGATCGTTAGAGAGCAACAGGTAGATCGTTAGAGAGCAACAGGTAGATCGTTAGAGAGCAACAGGTAGATCGTTAGAGAGCATCAGGTAGAGAGCAACAGGTAGAGCGTTAGAGAGCAACAGGTAGAGCGTTAGAGAGCAACAGGTAGATCGTTAGAGAGCAACAGGTAGATCGTTAGAGAGCAACAGGTAGATCGTTAGAGAGCAACAGGTAGAGATCGACAGGTAGAGCGTTAGAGAGCAACAGGTAGAGCGTTAGAGAGCAACAGGTAGAGCGTTAGAGAGCAACAGGTAGAGCGTCAGAGAGCAACAGGTAGAGCGTTAGAGAGCAACAGGTAGAGCGTTAGAGAGCAACAGGTAGAGCGTTAGAGAGCAACAGGTAGAGCGTTAGAGAGCAACAGGTAGAGCGTTAGAGAGCAACAGGTAGAGCGTCAGAGAGCAACAGGTAGAGCGTTAGAGAGCAACAGGTAGAGCGTTAGAGAGCAACAGGTAGAGAGCAACAGGTAGAGCGTCAGAGAGCAACAGGTAGAGCGTTAGAGAGCAACAGGTAGAGCGTTAGAGAGCAACAGGTAGAGCGTTAGAGAGCAACAGGTAGATCGTTAGAGAGCAACAGGTAGAGCGTTAGAGAGCAACAGGTAGAGAGCAACAGGTAGAGCGTCAGAGAGCAACAGGTAGAGAGCAACAGGTAGAGCGTTAGAGAGCAACAGGTAGAGCGTTAGAGAGCAACAGGTAGATCGTTAGAGAGCAACAGGTAGAGCGTTAGAGAGCAACAGGTAGAGCGTTAGAGAGCAACAGGTAGAGCGTTAGAGAGCAACAGGTAGAGCGTTAGAGAGCAACAGGTAGAGCGTTAGAGAGCAACAGGTAGAGAGCAACAGGTAGAGCGTTAGAGAGCAACAGGTAGAGCGTTAGAGAGCATCAGGTAGATCGTTAGAGAGCAACAGGTAGAGCGTTAGAGAGCAACAGGTAGAGAGCAACAGGTAGATCGTTAGAGAGCAACAGGTAGAGCGTTAGAGAGCAACAGGTAGATCGTTAGAGAGCAACAGGTAGAGAGCAACAGGTAGATCGTTAGAGAGCAACAGGTAGAGCGTTAGAGAGCAACAGGTAGAGCGTTAGAGAGCAACAGGTAGAGAGCAACAGGTAGATCGTTAGAGAGCAACAGGTAGAGCGTTAGAGAGCAACAGGTAGAGCGTTAGAGAACAGGTAGAGCGTTAGAGAGCAACAGGTAGGTATTCATCTGAATCATGTTGCTCTGGACTGCCAGCAGATCCAGTGGTTCAGAACAGGCTTCACGGCACAGAAGGAATTCAACCTTCAAACACAGACTCACTCACGGATCAGATGAAAGTTTGGACAAAGTTCTGTTGGACCCGAAGAGACGTGAGAGAAAAAACTACACTTGATTAATTCCAACACTCGGAATAATAAGATTCTTCAACTGAACTCGTCTTCGTTCCTCTCGGGATTAAATCTGTGATTAAGAACATTAGTCGGTAATTAAGTCTCTCGTAATCCAGGCTCATGGCAGCTCATCGTGATGTTTGAAGTGTCGCTCAGACCAGTCACTGCAGCTCCTGATCCCAGGAGACACTTCATTCAAATGGACAAGTAGGTGAGTCTATACAGGTGAGTCTGTACAGGTGAGTCTGTACAGGTGAGTATGTACAGGTGAGTCTGTACAGGTGAGTCTATACAGGTGAGTCTGTAGAGGTGAGTCTGTACAGATGAGTCTGTACAGGTGAGTCTGTACAGGTGAGTCTGTACAGGTGAGTCTGTACAGGTGAGTCTGTACAGATGAGTCTTTACAGATGAGTCTGTACAGGTGAGTCTGTACAGGTGAGTCTGTACAGGTGAGTCTGTACAGATGAGTCTGTACAGATGAGTCTGTACAGGTGAGTCTGTACAGGTGAGTCTGTACAGGTGAGTCTGTACAGGTGAGTCTGTACAGATGAGTCTTTACAGATGAGTCTGTACAGGTGAGTCTGTACAGGTGAGTCTGTACAGGTGAGTCTGTACAGGTGAGTCTGTACAGGTGAGTCTTTACAGATGAGTCTGTACAGGTGAGTCTGTACAGGTGAGTCTGTACAGGTGAGTCTGTACAGATGAGTCTGTACATCTGCATGTATACAGGTGTGTTTATACAGGTGAGTCTGTACAGGTGAGTCTGTACAGGTAAGTCTATACAGGTGAGTCTTTACAGGTGAGTCTGTACAGGTGAGTCTGTACAGGTGAGTCTTTACAGGTGAGTCTGTACAGGTGAGTCTTTACAGATGAGTCTGTACAGGTGAGTCTTTACAGATGAGTCTGTACAGGTGAGTCTTTACAGGTGAGTCTGTACAGGTGAGTCTGTACAGGTGAGTCTTTACAGGTGAGTCTGTACAGGTGAGTCTTTACAGATGAGTCTGTACAGGTGCATTTATACAGGTGTGTTTATACAGGTGAGTCTTTACAGATGAGTCTGTACAGGTGCATTTATACAGGTGTGTTTATACAGGTGAGTCTGTACAGGTAAGTCTATACAGGTGAGTCTTTACAGGTGAGTCTGTACAGGTGAGTGTGTACAGGTGAGTCTTTACAGGTGAGTCTATACAGGTGAGTCTGTACAGGTAAGTCTATACAGGTGAGTCTTTACAGGTGAGTCTATACAGGTGAGTCTGTACAGGTAAGTCTGTACAGGTGAGATGTTGACCAATGATTGAGTTTGTCACATTCATAATCAGGAAATCACTGGTGAGTCAAAGTCTGTGGTGAGTCCAACTGAGTCTCTCTCTCTCTCTCTCTCCCTCTCTCGCTCTCTCTCTCTCTCTCTCTCTCTCTCTCTCTCTCCCTCTCTCTCTCTCTCTACCTCTCTCTCTCTCTCTCTCTCCCTCTCTCTCTCCCTCTCTCCCTCTCTCTCTCTACCTCTCTCTCTCTCTCCCTCTCTCTCCCTCTCTCTCTCTCTCTCTCTCTCTCTCTGAGCGGAAGGAGTGGGTTTGCGGAGAGCGGATTGTGAGGAGTTTTGAAAACTTTTCTCATAGTTTCTTTTTGTTTCTTTTGTAAATATAGTTGGGCGAACGTTTTTGGTGGTGTTTTTCGATGTTTTTTTGGACTTAATTTTTTGTTTGGTGCTTTTTTTCACGCGATCGACCAGCGGCTGCTGGTCGGTGCGCCAGGGCCCGGGAGCATGGTTGCTTTCGGGGAACTAAGCCGAATGCACGGCTTTAAAATCGCCACCACTTTCCCGTGCTCGGTGGAAGACTGTAGCCTTGCAGTGGCGGATATAATCGGGCACAGCAGCATAAGATCCGCGGCGCGGATGAACGGAGCGGTCGTGATCTTTGTGGACAGTGTGGCCAAGGCTAACAAGGTGGTGGAGAAAGGAGTAATTGTGAAGGACTCGTTTGTTTCAGTGTCCCCGCTCACAACACCGGCAACGCGGATTACAATCTCCAACATCCCGCCATTCATTGGAGACGAGATCCTGCTCAGGGAGCTGTCGAGACACGGGAAGATCGTCTCGGCGATAAGGAAGCTGCCATCGGGATGCAAGTCCCCCCTGCTGCGACATGTCGTATCCCATAGACGGCAAGTACACATGATTCTACACAAAAAAGACTGTGAACTGAATTTAGTTTTCAATTTAAAAGTTGAAGACTTTGACTATGCAGTCTTTGTTAATTCCGGGACCCTGAAGTGCTTTGCCTGCGGCAAGGAGGGACATTTGGTGCGAGCTTGCCCAGAAAAAGCCCCTGGAAGGCGGGCTGAGCCTGCTGTGGCTCCAGCAGCTGAGCCTACAGCCGGCTCTTCAACACACACTGGAGCGCAGGAGCTCACAAATGTGGAGAGTAACCTGCCAAACAATGCAAACACTGAGACAGAAAATGTTGCAACAAAAATACAGTGTGATGAGAGCCCAAAACATGCAACTCAAAGAGTTGTTGATGAAAATGTGTGTGTTGAAACTGTTGACAGTGACAAACAGAGTGAGTGTATTGTTCAGGAGGAGGGGAACAATATTACCACAGAACAAGCAGGGAGTGTAGTGGCTGAACTCATCTCTGCTGCAGCAGAGCATGACAGTGAGGATGGGGTGATGGAGGAGGAAGACAACCTGTATAAGTTTCCCCATCTAAAAAGAAAACAGGTGGAAACATGTGGCTCTAAGGCAAAAAAACAAGCAGCCAGTGGGGAGCAGGAGGAACAGACCGGCTCAGAATGCAGTGATGAGGAGAAGGAGTCTAGTGAAGAGGAAGAGGAGATGGAGGACTGTGGCACAGACACTCAGCCCCTCACTGACTCACAAATTCCTTCTGCTTCACAGCTAGAAGAAATGTACTCCGTAAAGAGCATAAGTGCTTTTTTGCAAGAGACGAAAAACATGAGGAATCCCCAGTATAAAGAATACTTTGCAGATGTACAATTGCTGTTGCTCTCTGTAGAATCTCAGATGAGAATGAGAGGGGAAGGAGGGTTCACTGACACAGAATATTACAGGCTGAAGACAATGGGAAAGAAAATAAGAAAACAGCTAAATGATAGCGTCTCACAGAGTACATAAAGCAGTGTGTCTTTTAACAGCTGTCTTAATGAGTCACTTTAAACTTTCCACGCTCAATGTCAATGGAGCGAGAGATGTGAAGAAGAGGGCTTGCATTTTTGAGACGTTTAAATTGAAAAAAATGAATGTTATGATGTTACAAGAGACCCATAGTGATGTTTTGAATGAAACAGACTGGAGGAGGGAGTTTGACGGGCAGGTCATTTTAAGCCATTTTAACAGCACTAGTGCAGGGGTGGCTCTCCTTTTTTCAAGAGATTTTAGTCCGGTCTCTCATGTGGTGGAGGAGCGAGTGCAGGGGAGATTGCTTGTGGTAAAAGCACAGTATGAGCGTTTTAATATTGTTTTTATTAATGTGTATGCCCCTATTTCTGGCCCTGGCAGAGTTCTCTTTTTAAACGAACTCAGTTTGGTTCTAAAGCAGTGTGAGCCAGAGGACTATTTGTTTTTAGGAGGGGATTTTAACTGCACAGCAAATCATACATGTGATAGAAACCACCCAGAACCACATGCACCTTCTCAGAAGGCGATGCTAACTCTCATAAACACTCACAGTCTGAGTGACGTATGGAGAAAAATCCACCACAATATAAGACAGTACACTTGGGTCCACAGCAGAGAACGTGTTTTATCTTTAGCGAGGTTAGACAGGTTTTATTGTTTTACGCAGCACTTGAGCATCTTCAAGAGGTGTAGTATATGTCCAGTGGGTTTCTCGGACCATTCCATGGTTTTATGTGAGGTTTTTATTAAAAATCTTAAGAGTAAGTCTGCCTACTGGCATTTTAACACCACTTTGCTTTTAGATGCACATTTTAGAGAGGTTTTTATTTATTTTTGGAGAGGTTTTAGAGAGAGGAAGGGGGATTTTAGTTGTTTGAAACAATGGTGGGACCATGGCAAAGTACAGATAAAGCAGCTTTGTCAGCAGCACACTCTCAATGTTTCTCGTGATATGACCAAGTCTATCAATGATCTGGAGGTAGATATAGTGGAGCTGCAGAGTTCCTCACAGTCCACAGCAGATGAAGGTCATATTGAAACCCTCAAGTCCAAAAAAGCCGTGCTGGCAGACCTGCTGGACGTCAGAGCGCAGGGGGCGCTAGTCCGGTCTCGTTTCCAGAGTGCTGCGCTAATGGATTCCCCCTCCAAGTTTTTCTTCGGCCTGGAGCAGAGGAATGGACAGAGCAGGCAGATGCACTCGCTGCAGGCAGAGGATGGACAGACGCTCACACACACTGCAGCCATCAGGAGCAGAGCGGTGGAGTTCTTTGTGAAGCTTTACAGCAGTGAGTACCAGGAGGATGATGCTGCTTTTAACACATTCTGTCGAGACCTGCCCACAGTGTCAGAAGAGACCAACAAAGAACTGGAGGGGCCCCTGACTGAGGCGGAGCTATTCGCGGCCTTGCAGAGTGTGCAGGGGGGTAAGGCCCCCGGCATAGATGGTCTGCCGTCAGAGTTTTATAAGGCTTTCTGGACTGAGCTGAAAGACGATTTGCTGGAGGTCTTCTCCGAGAGTTTTGAAGAGCTCTCTCTCCCCCAGAGCTGCAGGAGGGCAGTGCTGACGCTGCTGCCTAAGAAAGGAAACCTGCAGCAGATAAAGAACTGGCGACCCGTCTCACTGCTGTGCTCTGACTACAAGCTGCTGTCCAAAGCCCTGGCCAACCGGCTGAAGAAAGTGATGGGGCAGCTCATCCACCGAACTCAGACTTACTGTGTGCCTGGCAGGTCTATTGTTGACAATGTGTCATTAATTAGAGATATTTTGGAAGCCTCCGGTTCCTTGGGCTTAGATGCTGGTCTGGTGTCGTTAGACCAGGAAAAGGCTTTTGATCGGGTTGAGCACCGCTACCTTTGGAAAGTTTTACAAAGGTACGGCCTCAACCCAGGTCTGATAGCTAATATAAAGGTCCTGTACGAGAGCATTGAGGGTGTGCTGAAGATAAATGGTGGTCTATGCAAACCTTTTAAGGTACAAAGAGGTATTAGACAAGGCTGCGCCATGTCAGGTATGTTGTATTCACTGTCCATAGAACCAATGTTGCAAAATGTTCGTGGTTTTATTGACGGCTTGTTTTTACCTGACATAAGTACAAATTTTATATCATCAGCCTACGCAGATGACATCATCATTTTTATAAAAAATCAAGATGACATTGAAAAACTGGGTAAAATTGTTGAAATCTTTGGAAAACTCTCAGCTGCCAAGGTGAATTGGGCAAAGAGCGAGGCGCTGGCAGTTGGGAAGTGGGCTGCTGGTCTGCCTCAGCTGCCGGGGGGGCTGACCTGGAAGAGGGGAGGCTTCAGATACCTGGGGGTTCATCTGGGGGATGAACAAACTGAAAAAAAGAACTGGGAGGGTGTGATAGAAAAGGTGGAGGGGAAGCTGGCAAAGTGGAGGTGGCTGCTTCCCCACATGTCATACAGAGGGAGGGTTCTCGTCATTAACAACCTGGTAGCGTCCACCCTGTGGCACAGGCTCAAGTGCCTAGAACCCCCTGCTGGGCTGCTGCAAAAAATTCAAATAGTCCTCTTGAACTTTTTCTGGGATAAGCTGCATTGGGTTCCCCAGAGTGTACTGTACCTGCCAAAAGAAGAGGGGGGGCAGGGCTTAATACACCTGGAGAGCAGGGCAGCAGCTTTCAGGCTGCAGTTTGTACAGCGCTACCTTTCCTGCTGTGATGATGTCGTCTGGAGGCAGGTCACAAGCATCATTTTAAGGAGGATAGCAGACCTCGTTTTAGACAAGTCTTTGTTTTTATTGAATTGTGTTTTTTATCGTGCGTGTAACTTGCCTCCTTTTTATCATGGTGTTTTTAAAGCGTGGACACTTTTTAAATGGGACAGACTGGGGCCTGCAGCCTCTCTCTTCTGGCTCCTGGAGGAGCCCCTAGTGTGCGGGGCCCGGCTGGACATACTAGACGGCAGCAGCCCTGGCCTCACCTGCGCCTTCGCTCCACGGGGACGGTCAGGCTGAGGCAGGTGGTGGACGTGGCAGGGCCCGGGCTGCACAACACGCAGGCTGTGGCCTCTCTCCTGGGCCTGAGGTCCAGCCGGCACACCAGACACATCCTGAACCAGTGGAGCAACCGGCTGAGCGCAGAGGAGCATGAGATGCTGAGGGAGTACAGCAGCGGGGCGGAGGTACCGGACCAGGGAGATCCGTTCCCAGACCTCAGTCTGTCCGTGGACCAGAGCGGGCTGGGCAAAACAATGGGCACCTCTAAGTCCTTGGTGGATTTAC
This sequence comes from Callionymus lyra, assembly GCF_982586985.1. Classification (NCBI taxonomy): domain Eukaryota; kingdom Metazoa; phylum Chordata; class Actinopteri; order Syngnathiformes; family Callionymidae; genus Callionymus; species Callionymus lyra. Next base: position 1,379,372 of record NC_141823.1, read on the forward strand.
AACTGCTGTCGGGGAAAACAGTATATAAATACTGTGTGGTGGCTACACAGAAGAGACAACTGAGCACCAACAGGGACACAGTATGGAGAGAGAGGCTGCAGGGCCGGGCGCCAGTCTGGAGGCTTTTCTACAAGCCTCCACTCAACAAGAGGACAGGAGACCTGCAGTGGAGGATCCTGCAGGGGGCGCTGGCCGTCAATGTTTTTATTTCTAAAATCAACCCCACTGTTTTAGAGACTTGTCCTTTCTGTGACCAAGCTGAAACCCTGATTCACTGCTATCTTGATTGTCACAGACTCATTGTTTTATTCCACATTTTAAAAGCTGTGTTTTTAATGTGTGGAGAGGTGTGGTCGGAGGCTGTATTTATTGGTGGTGCTGGATATAAAAAAAAAGATTCAAAGAAATGGTGTCTTTTAAATTATGTGGTGGGGCAGGCGAAGATGGCAATCTACAAAACAAGGAAAAATCAGGTGGAGGGGGAGGCAGGCCTTGGACTAAGAGACATGTTTCGCTCACTGATAAAAGCCAGGATACAAATTGATTTTAGATACCATGGCCTGATGAACACGCTGGCAGAGTTTGAAAATGTTTGGTGCTGCACGACAGCTGTGTGTTCAGTGAATGGGGGAAAGCTCTCTTTTAACTCTGTGTTTTAATTTATTTATTTCATGACGCGTCTTTCTGTCTGGACAAAGGATTGTGTGACAAGTGTCTCTTGTTGAAAGAAACTGAAAAATAAAGTTTTTTTCAAAAATCAAAAAAAAAATCTCTCTCTCTCTCCCTCTCTCTCTCCCTCTCTCTCTCTCCCTCTCTCTCTCTCCCTCTCTCTCTCTCTCTCTCTCTCTGAGCGGAAGGAGTGGGTTTGCGGAGAGCGGATTGTGAGGAGTTTTTGAAAACTTTTCTCATAGTTTCTTTTTGTTTCTTTTGTAAATATAGTTGGGCGAACGTTTTTGGTGGTGTTTTTCGATGTTTTTTTGGACTTAATTTTTTGTTTGGTGCTTTTTTTCACGCGATCGACCAGCGGCTGCTGGTCGGTGCGCCAGGACCCGGGAGCATGGTTGCTTTCGGGGAACTAAGCCGAATGCACGGCTTTAAAATCGCCACCACTTTCCCGTGCTCGGTGGAAGACTGTAGCCTTGCAGTGGCGGATATAATCGGGCACAGCAGCATAAGATCCGCGGCGCGGATGAACGGAGCGGTCGTGATCTTTGTGGACAGTGTGGCCAAGGCTAACAAGGTGGTGGAGAAAGGAGTAATTGTGAAGGACTCGTTTGTTTCCGTGTCCCCGCTCACAACACCGGCAACGCGGATTACAATCTCCAACATCCCGCCATTCATTGGAGACGAGATCCTGCTCAGGGAGCTGTCGAGACACGGGAAGATCGTCTCGGCGATAAGGAAGCTGCCATCGGGATGCAAGTCCCCCCTGCTGCGACATGTCGTATCCCATAGACGGCAAGTACATATGATTCTACACAAAAAAGACTGTGAACTGAATTTAGTTTTCAATTTAAAAGTTGAAGACTTTGACTATGCAGTCTTTGTTAATTCCGGGACCCTGAAGTGCTTTGCCTGCGGCAAGGAGGGACATTTGGTGCGAGCTTGCCCAGAAAAAGCCCCTGGAAGGCGGGCTGAGCCTGCTGTGGCTCCAGCAGCTGAGCCTACAGCCGGCTCTTCAACACACACTGGAGCGCAGGAGCTCACAAATGTGGAGAGTAACCTGCCAAACAATGCAAACACTGAGACAGAAAATGTTGAAACAAAAATACAGTGTGATGAGAGCCCAAAACATGCAACTCAAAGAGTTGTTGATGAAAATGTGTGTGTTGAAACTGTTGACAGTGACAAACAGAGTGAGTGTATTGTTCAGGAGGAGGGGAACAATATTACCACAGAACAAGCAGGGAGTGTAGTGGCTGAACTCATCTCTGCTGCAGCAGAGCATGACAGTGAGGATGGGGTGATGGAGGAGGAAGACAACCTGTATAAGTTTCCCCATCTAAAAAGAAAACAGGTGGAAACATGTGGCTCTAAGGCAAAAAAACAAGCAGCCAGTGGGGAGCAGGAGGAACAGACCGGCTCAGAATGCAGTGATGAGGAGAAGGAGTCTAGTGAAGAGGAAGAGGAGATGGAGGACTGTGGCACAGACTCTCAGCCCCTCACTGACTCACAAATTCCTTCTGCTTCACAGCTAGAAGAAATGTACTCCGTAAAGAGCATAAGTGCTTTTTTGCAAGAGACGAAAAACATGAGGAATCCCCAGTATAAAGAATACTTTGCAGATGTACAATTGCTGTTGCTCTCTGTAGAATCTCAGATGAGAATGAGAGGGGAAGGAGGGTTCACTGACACAGAATATTACAGGCTGAAGACAATGGGAAAGAAAATAAGAAAACAGCTAAATGATAGCGTCTCACAGAGTACATAAAGCAGTGTGTCTTTTAACAGCTGTCTTAATGAGTCACTTTAAACTTTCCACGCTCAATGTCAATGGAGCGAGAGATGTGAAGAAGAGGGCTTGCATTTTTGAGACGTTTAAATTGAAAAAAATGAATGTTATGATGTTACAAGAGACCCATAGTGATGTTTTGAATGAAACAGACTGGAGGAGGGAGTTTGACGGGCAGGTCATTTTAAGCCATTTTAACAGCACTAGTGCAGGGGTGGCTCTCCTTTTTTCAAGAGATTTTAGTCCGGTCTCTCATGTGGTGGAGGAGCGAGTGCAGGGGAGATTGCTTGTGGTAAAAGCACAGTATGAGCGTTTTAATATTGTTTTTATTAATGTGTATGCCCCTATTTCTGGCCCTGGCAGAGTTCTCTTTTTAAACGAACTCAGTTTGGTTCTAAAGCAGTGTGAGCCAGAGGACTATTTGTTTTTAGGAGGGGATTTTAACTGCACAGCAAATCATACATGTGATAGAAACCACCCAGAACCACATGCACCTTCTCAGAAGGCGATGCTAACTCTCATAAACACTCACAGTCTGAGTGACGTATGGAGAAAAATCCACCACAATATAAGACAGTACACTTGGGTCCACAGCAGAGAACGTGTTTTATCTTTAGCGAGGTTAGACAGGTTTTATTGTTTTACGCAGCACTTGAGCATCTTTAAGAGGTGTAGTATATGTCCAGTGGGTTTCTCGGACCATTCCATGGTTTTATGTGAGGTTTTTATTAAAAATCTTAAGAGTAAGTCTGCCTACTGGCATTTTAACACCACTTTGCTTTTAGATGCACATTTTAGAGAGGTTTTTATTTATTTTTGGAGAGGTTTTAGAGAGAGGAAGGGGGATTTTAGTTGTTTGAAACAATGGTGGGACCATGGCAAAGTACAGATAAAGCAGCTTTGTCAGCAGCACACTCTCAATGTTTCTCGTGATATGGCCAAGTCTATCAATGATCTAGAGGTAGATATAGTGGAGCTGCAGAGTTCCTCACAGTCCACAGCAGATGAAGGTCATATTGAAAACCTCAAGTCCAAAAAAGCCGTGCTGGCAGACCTGCTGGACGTCAGAGCGCAGGGGGCGCTAGTCCGGTCTCGTTTCCAGAGTGCTGCGCTAATGGATTCCCCCTCCAAGTTTTTCTTCGGCCTGGAGCAGAGGAATGGACAGAGCAGGCAGATGCACTCGCTGCAGGCAGAGGATGGACAGACGCTCACACACACTGCAGCCATCAGGAGCAGAGCGGTGGAGTTCTTTGTGAAGCTTTACAGCAGTGAGTACCAGGAGGATGATGCTGCTTTTAACACATTCTGTCGAGACCTGCCCACAGTGTCAGAAGAGACCAACAAAGAACTGGAGGGGCCCCTGACTGAGGCGGAGCTATTCGCGGCCTTGCAGAGTGTGCAGGGGGGTAAGGCCCCCGGCATAGATGGTCTGCCGTCAGAGTTTTATAAGGCTTTCTGGACTGAGCTGAAAGACGATTTGCTGGAGGTCTTCTCCGAGAGTTTTGAAGAGCTCTCTCTCCCCCAGAGCTGCAGGAGGGCAGTGCTGACGCTGCTGCCTAAGAAAGGAGACCTGCAGCAGATAAAGAACTGGCGACCCGTCTCACTGCTGTGCTCTGACTACAAGCTGCTGTCCAAAGCCCTGGCCAACCGGCTGAAGAAAGTGATGGGGCAGCTCATCCACCGAACTCAGACTTACTGTGTGCCTGGCAGGTCTATTGTTGACAATGTGTCATTAATTAGAGATATTTTGGAAGCCTCCGGTTCCTTGGGCTTAGATGCTGGTCTGGTGTCGTTAGACCAGGAAAAGGCTTTTGATCGGGTTGAGCACCGCTACCTTTGGAAAGTTTTACAAAGGTACGGCCTCAACCCAGGTCTGATAGCTAATATAAAGGTCCTGTACGAGAGCATTGAGGGTGTGCTGAAGATAAATGGTGGTCTATGCAAACCTTTTAAGGTACAAAGAGGTATTAGACAAGGCTGCGCCATGTCAGGTATGTTGTATTCACTGTCCATAGAACCAATGTTGCAAAATGTTCGTGGTTTTATTGACGGCTTGTTTTTACCTGACATCAGTACAAATTTTATATCATCAGCCTACGCAGATGACATCATCATTTTTATAAAAAATCAAGATGACATTGAAAAACTGGGTAAAATTGTTGAAATCTTTGGAAAACTCTCAGCTGCCAAGGTGAATTGGGCAAAGAGCGAGGCGCTGGCAGTTGGGAAGTGGGCTGCTGGTCTGCCTCAGCTGCCGGGGGGGCTGACCTGGAAGAGGGGAGGCTTCAGATACCTGGGGGTTCATCTGGGGGATGAACAAACTGAAAAAAAGAACTGGGAGGGTGTGATAGAAAAGGTGGAGGGGAAGCTGGCAAAGTGGAGGTGGCTGCTTCCCCACATGTCATACAGAGGGAGGGTTCTCGTCATTAACAACCTGGTAGCGTCCACACTGTGGCACAGGCTCAAGTGCCTAGAACCCCCTGCTGGGCTGCTGCAAAAAATTCAAATAGTCCTCTTGAACTTTTTCTGGGATAAGCTGCATTGGGTTCCCCAGAGTGTACTGTACCTGCCAAAAGAAGAGGGGGGGCAGGGCTTAATACACCTGGAGAGCAGGGCAGCAGCTTTCAGGCTGCAGTTTGTACAGCGCTACCTTTCCTGCTGTGATGATGTCGTCTGGAGGCAGGTCACAAGCATCATTTTAAGGAGGATAGCAGACCTCGTTTTAGACAAGTCTTTGTTTTTATTGAATTGTGTTTTTTATCGTGCGTGTAACTTGCCTCCTTTTTATCATGGTGTTTTTAAAGCGTGGACACTTTTTAAATGGGACAGACTGGGGCCTGCAGCCTCTCTCTTCTGGCTCCTGGAGGAGCCCCTAGTGTGCGGGGCCCGGCTGGACATACAAGACGGCAGCAGCCCTGGCCTCACCCTGCGCCTTCGCTCCACGGGGACGGTCAGGCTGAGGCAGGTGGTGGACGTGGCAGGGCCCGGGCTGCACAACACGCAGGCTGTGGCCTCTCTCCTGGGCCTGAGGTCCAGCCGGCACACCAGACACATCCTGAACCAGTGGAGTAACCGGCTGAGCGCAGAGGAGCATGAGATGCTGAGGGAGTACAGCAGCGGGGCGGAGGTACCGGACCAGGGAGATCCGTTCCCAGACCTCAGTCTGTCCGTGGACCAGAGCGGGCTGGGCAAAACAATGGGCACCTCTAAGTCCTTGGTGGATTTACAACTGCTGTCGGGGAAAACAGTATATAAATACTGTGTGGTGGCTACACAGAAGAGAAAACTGAGCACCAACAGGGACACAGTATGGAGAGAGAGGCTGCAGGGCCGGGCGCCAGTCTGGAGGCTTTTCTACAAGCCTCCACTCAACAAGAGGACAGGAGACCTGCAGTGGAGGATCATGCAGGGGGCGCTGGCCGTCAATGTTTTTATTTCTAAAATCAACCCCACTGTTTTAGAGACTTGTCCTTTCTGTGACCAAGCTGAAACCCTGATTCACTGCTATCTTGATTGTCACAGACTCATTGTTTTATTCCACATTTTAAAAGCTGTGTTTTTAATGTGTGGAGAGGTGTGGTCGGAGGCTGCTTTTATTGGTGGTGCTGGATATAAAAAAAAAGATTCAAAGAAATGGTGTCTTTTAAATTATGTGGTGGGGCAGGCGAAGATGGCAATCTACAAAACAAGGAAAAATCAGGTGGAGGGGGAGGCAGGCCTTGGACTAAGAGACATGTTTCGCTCACTGATAAAAGCCAGGATACAAATTGATTTTAGATACCATGGCCTGATGAACACGCTGGCAGAGTTTGAAAATGTTTGGTGCTGCACGACAGCTGTGTGTTCAGTGAATGGGGGAAGGCTCTCTTTTAACTCTGTGTTTTAATTTATTTATTTCATGACGCGTCTTTCTGTCTGGACAAAGGATTGTGTGTATAAAATGACAAGTGTCTCTTGTTGAAAGAAACTGAAAAATAAAGTTTTTTTCAAAAATCAAAAAAAAATCTCTCTCTCTCTCTCTCCCTCTCTCTCTCCCTCTCTCTCTCTCCCTCTCTCTCTCTCCCTCTCTCTCTCTCTCTCTCTCTCTCTCTCTCTCTCTCTCCCTCTCTCTCTCTCTCTCTCCCTCTCTCTCTCTCTCCCTCTCTCTCTCTCCCTCTCTCTCTCCCTCTCTCTCTCCCTCTCTCTCTCCCTCTCTCTCTGAACCTACAGCGACGTGAAGATCTTCATGGTTTACATCAAGTTGCTTCACAAGATGAACTTGATGTCGTCCACGAACAGAACCAGGACCATGAGGTTCTGGACGTGATCCGGGTTCAGTCGCTGAAGGACCTTCTGTCATGTTGAGATGTTGAGGTTTTCTTTTCTATTCTTGGATCCAAAGACACCACGGAGTCACAGGAGAACTGGACGAACAAGACGTCGGACAGAAAAGGAAAGCAGGTCTCGGGTCACATGACAAGACGGTTCTGGTTGGGTCGTGCTGAGACCTCTTGAGTGGTCTCTGCTGGCGCCGGTCCACCTCCTCCTCCTGGACGCGTATAAATAACAGGTCCTCGGCGCTCCAGCATATGCTGCCATCTGCTCGGACCTGAACCATCAGAGTCTCTTCTTCACTCAGATCTGCTGCAGGTCCTTCAACCACCAGCAGAGGGAGGCTGGACCGTGATGTTGGAGGATGAGATGGTGAAGGTTTAAGAGTGATGGACAGAAGTGAAGAACAAAGAAGAGAAGAATCTTCATGTGATGTTAATGAAGTTAATCCTACAAAATAAAAAGATCAAACAGTTTAAAGAATGAATGACACGAGCAAACAAAAGTCAATTATTAATTATTAACATATTAACATATTAATGTATTAACATATTAACATATTAACTTATTAACATATTAACATATCAACATATTAACTTATTAACATAAAATAACATATTAACATGTTCACATATCAACATGTTTACATATCAACATATTAACATAAAACATTTAACATATTTACTTATTAACATATTTACATATTTCGTTTTTTAGTAATTGTTGTTAATTAGTATTACTCTGTGATCCTCGTAGTATTGCTCTGTGATCCTTGTAGTATTACTCTGTGATCCTTGTAGTATTACTCTGTGATCCTTGTAGTATTACTCTGTGATCTTCGTAGTATTACTCTGTGATCCTTGTAGTATTACTCTGTGATCTTCGTAGTATTACTCTGTGATCCTTGTAGTATTACTCTGTGATCTTCGTAGTATTACTCTGTGATCCTTGTAGTATTACTCTGTGATCTTCGTAGTATTACTCTGTGATCCGTGTAGTATTACTCTGTGATCTTCGTAGTATTACTCTGTGATCTTCGTAGTATTGCTCTGTGATCCGTGTAGTATTACTCTGTGATCCTTGTAGTATTACTCTGTGATCCTTGTAGTATTACTCTGTGATCCTTGTAGTATTACTCTGTGATCCTTGTAGTATTACTCTGTGATCTTCGTAGTATTACTCTGTGATCTTCGTAGTATTGCTCTGTGATCCTTGTAGTATTACTCTGTGATCCTTGTAGTATTACTCTGTGATCTTCGTAGTATTACTCTGTGATCTTCGTAGTATTGCTCTGTGATCCTTGTAGTATTACTCTGTGATCCTTGTAGTATTACTCTGTGATCCGTGTAGTATTACTCTGTGATCTTCGTAGTATTGCTCTGTGATCCTTGTAGTATTACTCTGTGATCTTCGTAGTATTGCTCTGTGATCTTCGTAGTATTGCTCTGTGATCCTTGTAGTATTACTCTGTGATCCTTGTAGTATTACTCTGTGATCCGTGTAGTATTACTCTGTGATCTTCGTAGTATTACTCTGTGATCCTTGTAGTATTACTCTGTGATCCTTGTAGTATTACTCTGTGATTCTTGTAGTATTACTCTGTGATCTTCGTAGTATTGCTCTGTGATCCTTGTAGTATTACTCTGTGATCCTTGTAGTATTACTCTGTGATCCTTGTAGTATTACTCTGTGATCTTCGTAGTATTACTCTGTGATCCTTGTAGTATTACTCTGTGATCCTTGTAGTATTACTCTGTGATCTTCGTAGTATTACTCTGTGATCCTTGTAGTATTACTCTGTGATCCTTGTAGTATTACTCTGTGATCTTCGTAGTATTACTCTGTGATCCTTGTAGTATTACTCTGTGATCCTTGTAGTATTACTCTGTGATCCTTGTAGTATTACTCTGTGATCCTTGTAGTATTACTCTGTGATCCTTGTAGTATTACTCTGTGATCTTCGTAGTATTACTCTGTGATCCTTGTAGTATTACTCTGTGATCCTTGTAGTATTACTCTGTGATCTTCGTAGTATTACTCTGTGATCCTTGTAGTATTACTCTGTGATCCTTGTAGTATTACTCTGTGATCTTCGTAGTATTACTCTGTGATCCTTGTAGTATTACTCTGTGATCCTTGTAGTATTGAGGAAGTTCCTGGTGGAGGAGGACGGGAGCGTGAGCAGCGACAGGTGAATCTTCTCCACCTGATAAAAAAAGACCTTTTTAGTCGCCATTCATTCGTCATGAGATGAATCTTCTTCACACGAGCGACGCTTCAGCGACGCTTTAGAAACGACGCCGTGAAAGAAACATGAAGCGAGAGGATGAATATTTCAGCAGCTTTTAGCTTCGTCTCTTTCACCTGCACTTACACACTTTATAAATACACTCACTTATATATACACACACTCACACACACATTTAAGTACATACACTTACACACTTTATAAATACACTCACTTATATATACACACACTCACACACACATTTAAGTACATACACTTACACACTTTATAAATACACTCACTTATATATACACACACTCACACACACATTTAAGTACATACACTTACACACTTTATAAATACACTCACTTATATATACACACACTCACACACACATTTAAGTACATACACTTACACACTTTATAAATACACTCACTTATATATACACACACTCACACACACGTTTAAGTACGTACACTTACACACTTTATAAATACACTCACTTATATATACACACACTCACACACACATTTAACTACATACACTTACACAGTAACAGACATGCAGCAGTACTTGTACTAGTTAGCGGTAGTAACAGACATGCAGTAGTACTTGTACTAGTTAGTGGTAGTAACAGACATGCAGTAGTACTTGTACTAGTTAGCGGTAGTAACAGACATGCAGCAGTACTTGTACTAGTTAGCGGTAGTAACAGACATGCAGCAGTACTTGTACTAGTTAGCGGTAGTAACAGACATGCAGTAGTACTTGTACTAGTTAGTGGTAGTAACAGACATGCAGCAGTACTTGTACTAGTTAGCGGTAGTAACAGACATGCAGCAGTACTTGTACTAGTTAGCGGTAGTAACAGACATGCAGTAGTACTTGTACTAGTTAGTGGTAGTAACAGACATGCAGTAGTACTTGTACTAGTTAGCGGTAGTAACAGACATGCAGCAGTACTTGTACTAGTTAGCGGTAGTAACAGACATGCAGCAGTACTTGTACTAGTTAGCGGTAGTAACAGACATGCAGTAGTACTTGTACTAGTTAGTGGTAGTAACAGACATGCAGTAGTACTTGTACTAGTTAGTGGTAGTAACAGACATGCAGTAGTACTTGTACTAGTTAGCGGTAGTAACAGACATGCAGTAGTACTTGTACTAGTTAGTGGTAGTAACAGACATGCAGTAGTACTTGTACTAGTTAGCGGTAGTAACAGACATGCAGCAGTACTTGTACTAGTTAGCGGTAGTAACAGACATGCAGTAGTACTTGTACTAGTTAGTGGTAGTAACAGACATGCAGTAGTACTTGTACTAGTTAGTGGTAGTAACAGACATGCAGCAGTACTTGTACTAGTTAGTGGTAGTAACAGACATGCAGTAGTACTTGTACTAGTTAGTGGTAGTAACAGACATGCAGTAGTACTTGTACTAGTTAGTGGTAGTAACAGACATGCAGTAGTACTTGTACTAGTTAGCGGTAGTAACAGACATGCAGCAGTACTTGTACTAGTTAGCGGTAGTAACAGACATGCAGCAGTACTTGTACTAGTTAGTGGTAGTAACAGACATGCAGCAGTACTTGTACTAGTTAGCGGTAGTAACAGACATGCAGCAGTACTTGTACTAGTTAGTGGTAGTAACAGACATGCAGTAGTACTTGTACTAGTTAGTGGTAGTAACAGACATGCAGCAGTACTTGTACTAGTTAGTGGTAGTAACACACCTGCTGCAGTACTTGTACTAGTTAGTGGTAGTAACACACCTGCAGCAGTTCTTGTACTAGTTAGTTGTAGTAACACACCTGCAGCAGTACTTGTACTAGTTAGTGGTAGTAACAGACATACAGCAGTACTTGTACTAGTTAGCGGTAGTAACAGACATGCAGCAGTACTTGTACTAGTAAGTGGTAGTAACAGACACGCAGCAGTACTTGTACTAGTTAGTAGTAGTAACAGACATGCAGCAGTACTTGTACTAGTTAGTGGTAATAAAACACCTGCAGCAGTACTTGTACTAGTTAGTGGTAGTAACAGACATGCAGCAGTACTTGTACTAGTTAGCGGTAGTAACACACCTGCAGCAGTTCTTGTACTAGTTAGTTGTAGTAACACACCTGCAGCAGTACTTGTACTAGTTAGTGGTAGTAACAGACATACAGCAGTACTTGTACTAGTTAGTTGTAGTAACAGACATGCAGCAGTACTTGTACTAGTTAGTGGTAGTAACAGACATGCAGCAGTACTTGTACTAGTTAGTGGTAGTAACAGACACGCAGCAGTACTTGTACTAGTTAGTAGTAGTAACAGACACACAGCAGTACTTGTACTAGTTAGCGGTAGTAACAGACATGCAGCAGTACTTGTACTAGTTAGTGGTAGTAACAGACACGCAGCAGTACTTGTACTAGTTAGTAGTAGTAACAGACATGCAGCAGTACTTGTACTAGTTAGTGGTAATAAAACACCTGCAGCAGTACTTGTACTAGTTAGTGGTAGTAACACACCTGCTGCAGTACTTGTACTAGTTAGTGGTAGTAACAGACATGCAGCAGTACTTGTACTAGTTAGTGGTAGTAACAGACATGCAGCAGTACTTGTACTAGTTAGCGGTAGTAACACACCTGCAGCAGTTCTTGTACTAGTTAGTTGTAGTAACACACCTGCAGCAGTACTTGTACTAGTTAGTGGCAGTAACAGACATACAGCAGTACTTGTACTAGTTAGTTGTAGTAACAGACATGCAGCAGTACTTGTACTAGTTAGTGGTAGTAACAGACATGCAGTAGTACTTGTACTAGTTAGCGGTAGTAACAGACATGCATCAGTACTTGTACTAGTTAGTGGTAGTAACAGACATGCAGTAGTACTTGTACTAGTTAGCGGTAGTAACAGACATGCAGCAGTACTTGTACTAGTTAGCAGTAGTAACAGACATGCAGCAGTACTTGTACTAGTTAGCGGTAGTAACAGACATGCAGCAGTACTTGTACTAGTTAGTGGTAGTAACAGACATGCAGCAGTACTTGTACTAGTTAGCGGTAGTAACAGACATGCAGCAGTACTTGTACTAGTTAGTGGTAGTAACAGACATGCAGCAGTACTTGTACTAGTTAGTGGTAGTAACAGACATGCAGCAGTACTTGTACTAGTTAGTGGTAGTAACAGACATGCAGTAGTACTTGTACTAGTTAGCGGTAGTAACAGACATGCAGTAGTACTTGTACTAGTTAGTGGTAGTAACAGACATGCAGCAGTACTTGTACTAGTTAGCGGTAGTAACAGACATGCAGCAGTACTTGTACTAGTTAGTGGTAGTAACAGACATGCAGCAGTACTTGTACTAGTTAGCGGTAGTAACAGACATGCAGCAGTACTTGTACTAGTTAGCGGTAGTAGATGCAGATCTGTGTGACTTGTGATTGACAGGTGTCAGTCAAGAGTCTCTGATCCAACAGAGCGTCACGAGACGTGAACATCGTTGTCTCTGGACTCAGACCACGTGAGGAGGAACCTTGTTGTGACCTGTGTCTCCACGGCAACGCCTCGCTGAGCGTCAGCTGTTGTGTGTCCATTAGAGAGCCTCAGATGTGGTGTTGTCAGCCTGCAGACCTCGTCTCGACAGGAAGAACAGACACACCACGACCTCGGGAAGAGGTCACATGACTGTGAGCACCGTCTCTGCCTCAGTTATCTCGATCAATCTCGTGAATCGTCATGGCGACGCTTCTTATGTTGATGAACCTCGTGAACTTCCTGTCGTGATTCAAACTCGACGCTTCACTCACTGACCTCAAGGTCGTCAACCGTAGAACGTTTCCTTACGAAGCTGCACCGCGACCTGTCAGTCACAGTTGATTGACAGATTGTTCTTGAACTAGTTTATTTTGCCTGAAATCAACGTTTTCACCCAAAACACAACCTGACATCATCATCCTTTAACTTTAACAAATACTCAGTTAAAATATATACTTTAAAAGATCAACATAAACACATGAGTCTCAGAGAATCAAGATCAAATCAAAGTGTGTTGAGATGTTTCTTGAAGGAGTCAGTAGATCATCAAACACAGATGTTTCTTGAAGGAGTCAGTAGATCATCAAACACAGATGTTTCTTGAAGGAGTCAGTAGATCATCAAACACAGATGTTTCTTGAAGGAGTCAGTAGATCATCAAACACACATGTTTCTTGAAGGAGTCAGTAGATCATCAAACACAGATGTTTCTTGAAGGAGTCAGTAGATCATCAAACACACATGTTTCTTGAAGGAGTCAGTAGATCATCAAACACAGATGTTTCTTGAAGGAGTCAGTAGATCATCAAACACTGATGTTTCTTGAAGGAGTCAGTAGATCATCAAACACAGATGTTTCTTGAAGGAGTCAGTAGATCATCAAACACAGATGTTTCTTGAAGGAGTCAGTAGATCATCAAACACAGAGATGTTTCTTGAAGGAGTCAGTAGATCATCAAACACAGATGTTTCTTGAAGGAGTCAGTAGATCATCAAACACACATGTTTCTAGAAGGAGTCAGTAGATCATCAAACACACATGTTTCTTGAAGGTGTCAGTAGATCATCAAACACACATGTTTCTTGAAGGAGTCAGTAGATCATCAAACACACATGTTTCTTGAAGGAGTCAGTAGATCATCAAACACACATGTTTCTTGAAGGAGTCAGTAGATCATCAAACACACATGTTTCTTGAAGGAGTCAGTAGATCATCAAACACAGATGTTTCTTGAAGGAGTCAGTAGATCATCAAACACAGACGTTTCTTGAAGGAGTCAGTAGATCATCAAACACAGATGTTTCTTGAAGGAGTCAGTAGATCATCAAACACAGATGTTTCTTGAAGGAGTCAGTAGATCATCAAACACAGATGTTTCTTGAAGGAGTCAGTAGATCATCAAACACACATGTTTCTTGAAGGAGTCAGTAGATCATCAAACACACATGTTTCTTGAAGGAGTCAGTAGATCATCAAACACAGATGTTTCTTGAAGGAGTCAGTAGATCATCAAACACACATGTTTCTTGAAGGAGTCAGTAGATCATCAAACACAGAGATGTTTCTTGAAGGAGTCAGTAGATCATCAAACACAGATGTTTCTTGAAGGAGTCAGTAGATCATCAAACACAGATGTTTCTTGAAGAAGTCAGTGGATCAGCAAAAACAGATGTTTCTTGAAGGAGTCAGTAGATCATCAAACACAGATGTTTCTTGAAGGAGTCAGTAGATCATCAAACACACATGTTTCTTGAAGGAGTCAGTAGATCATCAAACACAGATGTTTCTTGAAGGAGTCAGTAGATCATCAAACACAGATGTTTCTTGAAGGAGTCAGTAGATCATCAAACACAGATGTTTCTTGAAGGAGTCAGTAGATCATCAAACACAGAGATGTTTCTTGAAGGAGTCAGTAGATCATCAAACACAGATGTTTCTTGAAGGAGTCAGTAGATCATCAAACACAGATGTTTCTTGAAGGAGTCAGTAGATCATCAAACACAGATGTTTCTTGAAGGAGTCAGTAGATCATCAAACACAGAGATGTTTCTTGAAGGAGTCAGTAGATCATCAAACACAGATGTTTCTTGAAGGAGTCAGTAGATCATCAAACACAGATGTTTCTTGAAGGAGTCAGTAGATCATCAAACACAGATGTTTCTTGAAGGAGTCAGTAGATCATCAAACACAGATGTTTCTTGAAGGAGTCAGTAGATCATCAAACACAGATGTTTCTTGAAGGAGTCAGTAGATCATCAAACACAGAGATGTTTCTTGAAGGAGTCAGTAGATCATCAAACACAGATGTTTCTTGAAGGAGTCAGTAGATCATCAAACACAGATGTTTCTTGAAGGAGTCAGTAGATCATCAAACACAGATGTTTCTTGAAGGAGTCAGTAGATCATCAAACACAGATGTTTCTTGAAGGAGTCAGTAGATCATCAAACACAGAGATGTTTCTTGAAGGAGTCAGTAGATCATCAAACACAGATGTTTCTTGAAGGAGTCAGTAGATCATCAAACACAGAGATGAAGGAGTCAGTAGATCATCAAACACAGATGTTTCTTGAAGGAGTCAGTAGATCATCAAACACAGATGTTTCTTGAAGGAGTCAGTAGATCATCAAACACAGAGATGTTTCTTGAAGGAGTCAGTAGATCATCAAACACAGATGTTTCTTGAAGGAGTCAGTAGATCATCAAACACAGATGTTTCTTGAAGGAGTCAGTAGATCATCAAACACAGATGTTTCTTGAAGGAGTCAGTAGATCATCAAACACAGATGTTTCTTGAAGGAGTCAGTAGATCATCAAACACAGATGTTTCTTGAAGGAGTCAGTAGATCATCAAACACACATGTTTCTTGAAGGAGTCAGTAGATCATCAAACACAGATGTTTCTTGAAGGAGTCAGTAGATCATCAAACACAGATGTTTCTTGAAGGAGTCAGTAGATCATCAAACACAGATGTTTCTTGAAGGAGTCAGTAGATCATCAAACACAGATGTTTCTTGAAGGAGTCAGTAGATCATCAAACACAGATGTTTCTTGAAGGAGTCAGTAGATCATCAAACACACATGTTTCTTGAAGGAGTCAGTAGATCATCAAACACAGATGTTTCTTGAAGGAGTCAGTAGATCATCAAACACAGATGTTTCTTGAAGGAGTCAGTAGATCATCAAACACAGATGTTTCTTGAAGGAGTCAGTAGATCATCAAACACACATGTTTCTTGAAGGAGTCAGTAGATCATCAAACACAGATGTTTCTTGAAGGAGTCAGTAGATCATCAAACACAGATCTTTCTTGAAGAAGTCAGTAGATCATCAAACACAGATGTTTCTTGAAGGAGTCAGTAGATCATCAAACACAGATGTTTCTTGAAGGAGTCAGTAGATCATCAAACACAGATGTTTCTTGAAGGAGTCAGTAGATCATCAAACACAGATGTTTCTTGAAGGAGTCAGTAGATCATCAAACACACATGTTTCCTGAAGGAGTCAGTAGATCATCAAACACACATGTTTCTTGAAGGAGTCAGTAGATCATCAAACACACATGTTTCTTGAAGGAGTCAGTAGATCATCAAACACAGATGTTTCTTGAAGGAGTCAGTAGATCATCAAACACAGATGTTTCTTGAAGGAGTCAGTAGATCATCAAACACAGATGTTTCTTGAAGGAGTCAGTAGATCATCAAACACAGAGATGTTTCTTGAAGGAGTCAGTAGATCATCAAACACAGATGTTTCTTGAAGGAGTCAGTAGATCATCAAACACAGATGTTTCTTGAAGGAGTCAGTAGATCATCAAACACAGATGTTTCTTGAAGGAGTCAGTAGATCATCAAACACAGAGATGTTTCTTGAAGGAGTCAGTAGATCATCAAACACAGATGTTTCTTGAAGGAGTCAGTAGATCATCAAACACAGATGTTTCTTGAAGGAGTCAGTAGATCATCAAACACAGATGTTTCTTGAAGGAGTCAGTAGATCATCAAACACAGATGTTTCTTGAAGGAGTCAGTAGATCATCAAACACAGATGTTTCTTGAAGGAGTCAGTAGATCATCAAACACAGATGTTTCTTGAAGGAGTCAGTAGATCATCAAACACAGAGATGTTTCTTGAAGGAGTCAGTAGATCATCAAACACAGATGTTTCTTGAAGGAGTCAGTAGATCATCAAACACAGATGTTTCTTGAAGGAGTCAGTAGATCATCAAACACAGATGTTTCTTGAAGGAGTCAGTAGATCATCAAACACAGATGTTTCTTGAAGGAGTCAGTAGATCATCAAACACAGATGTTTCTTGAAGGAGTCAGTAGATCATCAAACACAGATGTTTCTTGAAGGAGTCAGTAGATCATCAAACACAGATGTTTCTTGAAGGAGTCAGTAGATCATCAAACACAGATGTTTCTTGAAGGAGTCAGTAGATCATCAAACACAGATGTTTCTTGAAGGAGTCAGTAGATCATCAAACACACATGTTTCTTGAAGGAGTCAGTAGATCATCAAACACAGATGTTTCTTGAAGGAGTCAGTAGATCATCAAACACAGATGTTTCTTGAAGGAGTCAGTAGATCATCAAACACACATGTTTCTTGAAGGAGTCAGTAGATCATCAAACACAGATGTTTCTTGAAGGAGTCAGTAGATCATCAAACACAGATGTTTCTTGAAGGAGTCAGTAGATCATCAAACACACATGTTTCTTGAAGGAGTCAGTAGATCATCAAACACAGATGTTTCTTGAAGGAGTCAGTAGATCATCAAACACAGATGTTTCTTGAAGGAGTCAGTAGATCATCAAACACAGATGTTTCTTGAAGGAGTCAGTAGATCATCAAACACACATGTTTCTTGAAGGAGTCAGTAGATCATCAAACACAGATGTTTCTTGAAGGAGTCAGTAGATCATCAAACACAGATGTTTCTTGAAGAAGTCAGTAGATCATCAAACACAGATGTTTCTTGAAGGAGTCAGTAGATCATCAAACACAGATGTTTCTTGAAGGAGTCAGTAGATCATCAAACACAGATGTTTCTTGAAGGAGTCAGTAGATCATCAAACACACATGTTTCTTGAAGGAGTCAGTAGATCATCAAACACACATGTTTCTTGAAGGAGTCAGTAGATCATCAAACACACATGTTTCTTGAAGGAGTCAGTAGATCATCAAACACAGATGTTTCTTGAAGGAGTCAGTAGATCATCAAACACACATGTTTCCTGAAGGAGTCAGTAGATCATCAAACACACATGTTTCTTGAAGGAGTCAGTAGATCATCAAACACACATGTTTCTTGAAGGAGTCAGTAGATCATCAAACACAGATGTTTCTTGAAGGAGTCAGTAGATCATCAAACACAGATGTTTCTTGAAGGAGTCAGTAGATCATCAAACACAGATGTTTCTTGAAGGAGTCAGTAGATCATCAAACACAGAGATGTTTCTTGAAGGAGTCAGTAGATCATCAAACACAGATGTTTCTTGAAGGAGTCAGTAGATCATCAAACACAGATGTTTCTTGAAGGAGTCAGTAGATCATCAAACACAGATGTTTCTTGAAGGAGTCAGTAGATCATCAAACACAGAGATGTTTCTTGAAGGAGTCAGTAGATCATCAAACACAGATGTTTCTTGAAGGAGTCAGTAGATCATCAAACACAGATGTTTCTTGAAGGAGTCAGTAGATCATCAAACACAGATGTTTCTTGAAGGAGTCAGTAGATCATCAAACACAGATGTTTCTTGAAGGAGTCAGTAGATCATCAAACACAGATGTTTCTTGAAGGAGTCAGTAGATCATCAAACACAGATGTTTCTTGAAGGAGTCAGTAGATCATCAAACACAGAGATGTTTCTTGAAGGAGTCAGTAGATCATCAAACACAGATGTTTCTTGAAGGAGTCAGTAGATCATCAAACACAGATGTTTCTTGAAGGAGTCAGTAGATCATCAAACACAGATGTTTCTTGAAGGAGTCAGTAGATCATCAAACACAGATGTTTCTTGAAGGAGTCAGTAGATCATCAAACACAGATGTTTCTTGAAGGAGTCAGTAGATCATCAAACACAGAGATGTTTCTTGAAGGAGTCAGTAGATCATCAAACACAGATGTTTCTTGAAGGAGTCAGTAGATCATCAAACACAGATGTTTCTTGAAGGAGTCAGTAGATCATCAAACACAGATGTTTCTTGAAGGAGTCAGTAGATCATCAAACACAGATGTTTCTTGAAGGAGTCAGTAGATCATCAAACACAGATGTTTCTTGAAGGAGTCAGTAGATCATCAAACACAGATGTTTCTTGAAGGAGTCAGTAGATCATCAAACACACATGTTTCTTGAAGGAGTCAGTAGATCATCAAACACAGATGTTTCTTGAAGGAGTCAGTAGATCATCAAACACAGATGTTTCTTGAAGGAGTCAGTAGATCATCAAACACAGATGTTTCTTGAAGGAGTCAGTAGATCATCAAACACACATGTTTCTTGAAGGAGTCAGTAGATCATCAAACACAGATGTTTCTTGAAGGAGTCAGTAGATCATCAAACACAGATGTTTCTTGAAGAAGTCAGTAGATCATCAAACACAGATGTTTCTTGAAGGAGTCAGTAGATCATCAAACACAGATGTTTCTTGAAGGAGTCAGTAGATCATCAAACACAGATGTTTCTTGAAGGAGTCAGTAGATCATCAAACACACATGTTTCTTGAAGGAGTCAGTAGATCATCAAACACACATGTTTCTTGAAGGAGTCAGTAGATCATCAAACACAGATGTTTCTTGAAGAAGTCAGTAGATCATCAAACACAGATGTTTCTTGAAGGAGTCAGTAGATCATCAAACACAGATGTTTCTTGAAGGAGTCAGTAGATCATCAAACACAGATGTTTCTTGAAGGAGTCAGTAGATCATCAAACACACATGTTTCTTGAAGGAGTCAGTAGATCATCAAACACACATGTTTCTTGAAGGAGTCAGTAGATCTCTTCTCCTTCTACTTCTTCTCCTCTTCCTCCTCTTCCTTCTTCTTCTTCTCCTCCTCCTCCTCCTCCTCCTCCTCATCCTCCTCCTCCCTTCCATCCATCCATCCATTTAAAAGTCAATATTAATCAAAATGTATAAAAAGACAGTTTAATATTATTTGATCGATATAAAATATTTTCAATTATTTTTGGAATTATTGGAAGAAAATGAATCTTTTCAATGGAATGATTGAATAAAACAAATATTGTTGCAACAACTGCAGGAAGAATCTGCTGCTGCTTCACTTTCGGTGTGGAGAGTGAATGAGATGAAATGTCAAGAGCGACGGCGAGGAAGATCCTCATTAGCTCTTCTCGCCGAGATCTTCTCGCCGGACGCCGTGAGCATGAATCTTTCATCGTCTCGAGGACGAGCGGCTGAACATGTTCAAAGGTCAGAAGAAACGGAGGTTTGCTCCGCAGACGGAGAACAGATCCTCGTCGAGTGAATCCACACAAGACGAGTCTGTGGTGAACGACTCAACGTCTTCAGACTCGCTGATGGAAACGACTCGTTTCAGACCAGAGAACGTCTTCCTCGCCTCAGAGGAACAAACTCCTCCAGACGACGTGGATCTCTTTGAAGCAGAGCCACGTGAAAACAGAGTTATTGACCTGCCGTATCCGTGGAATCTTCTCCAGGACGCCGGTCTGGCAGGTTTGATGAGAAGCAGGATCTGCTCGGGCTCAGGAGCAGCAGATCCTCGCGGGACGGATCATAAGCGAACTCCCGCAGAGTTCAGAGATCAAAGGCAGCCAATTATCGCGGCGTCTGCTGCTTCCCAGAGAAGTCCTCTGATGCTGGAGCACATCCTGGATCCAAGGCTACCACTCCGTTGAGTCGGGAGTCGAACCCATGAGTCACGAGTCTCTGTGGTTAAATGTGATTCATCTCTAAACACTGTTGAATCAGCGATGTGAGTCCAACACACGTGAGCGAGTCCTGTGGATTTAAATAGACCCGAGTCGCTCCTCATGTCCACCGGGTTTGATGATGTGATGTCAGGGGTTCGGGTTACGCTTCCGTCTGGACTTAAGAAGGTTTGTTTATGTACTTTTTTGTCAAACGTTGACTTTATTTACCAAAAATGTATTCAATAAAATACACTAAGTCTACTTTCATGGGACTTTGGTAACACAAGGGTTTCGTCAGCACATCACGGCTCAGATGCTGGAACGATAAGGCATCAGTACATTTCATCTTGTCAGGTCTTCCTGGTCTGTCCTCTTGTCTGTGGCGAGACATTCTAACGACGACAACCTGTCGACGATCCTGCATTAATATACACCGGACTTACCTTAGACCAGCGTCAGCTCGTTCACGGTCCTGGTATGACGTCGTTTTTTGATCTACCTTCTGTATTTGTCTTTCTTTGAAAGGGATTTATTTTCCCTGCTGTATATCTTCAGTACTCTACGTTACTATGAGTCCGTGCGTCACGACCCACGCTCTGGATCATTGCATTTTTATTTGGATTTGTTGAGTATTGGGCTCAGACTGTGAGAAACTATTCGTAAGCTGCTTGTATTTGATCAACGTAACATTTGTTTGTTCATTGTCGTCTCCTCCTGCGCCTCCAAACAAGTAACAAACTCATTTACAACACTTTGAAATACACAGGAGTATAGACTGAGCTGTTGTGTTTGAGTTTCAGTGTCGTGTTCATGTCATGCTTTGTGTCCACACGATTGTCGATCATTAAGTCTTTCTTTATTCATCTGTTGTGTTGGATCAAGTCACGTGACACGATCTCCTTCTAGAAAAAACGTTCTTTATCGATACGTAGTTTTGTTTTTGAAAAAAAAAGTCTGAAAAAACAAGACGAAGTTCTCACCTGTAGACCAGACAAGTTGATCTACGGGAACAAACCAACCGATAGAAACTACACATGGAGACAAAGATCATCTGCAGACTGAGGCTAACATGCTAACATGCTAACACGCTTACACGCTTACACGCTAACACGCTAACACGCTTACACGCTAACACGCTAACACGCTAACACACTTACACGCTAACACGCTAACACACTTACACGCTAACACGCTAACACACTTACACGCTAACACGCTTACACGCTAACATGCTAACACGCTAACACACTTACACGCTAACACGCTAACACACTTACACGCTAACACGCTAACACACTTACATGCTAACACGCTTACACGCTAACACGCTTACACGCTAACACGCTTACACGCTTACACGCTAACATGCTAACACGCTAACACACTTACACGCTAACACGCTAACACACTTACACGCTAACACGCTAACATGCTAACACGCTTACACGCTTACACGCTAACACGCTAACACGCTAACACGATAACACGCTTACACGCTAACACGCTAACACGCTAACACGCTAACACGATAACACGCTAACACGATAACACGCTAACACGCTAACACGCTAACACGATAACACGCTAACACGCTAACACGATAACACGCTAACACGCTAACACGATAACACGCTTACATGTGACTTCAACGATAAAACCTCCTTCCTTCTCTCGACGTACTCATGAGACTCTGATGAGGATCATTTTTCCACCACGGACCAATAAAACACCTCAACCTTGACATTATGACCACTTGACAATCATGGAGTAGATTTCAACCATCAACCCCTGCTCGCTGTGACGTCTCCCGTAATGAAGTGTCCGGTAAAAACTCACATTAAGCAGCTGCTGAGTTTCCCACTTAATTACCTGAACATCCAAAGCAGTCCATGAAGGAGTCGCACCTGAGGAGCCATCAATTCAAAGACCAGGATCCGCCGCAGCCTTTTGTCGCAAGCGGCGGTTAAACTGATGGAGCGATTTATTGCCGCCGCACTGAAGTGGTCACTTCGAAAGGTCGAGCGCGAGTGAGATCGATCCATCGCTGCAGGACACACATGAGTGATGAAGACGTCACGTGTCGCTGCAGGCGCTCAAGCTAACGTTGATGCTCGAGCTAACGTTGACTCGAGGACTGACTGACGCTCAAGCTAACGTTGACGCGCAAGCTAACGTTGACTCGAGGACTGACTGACGCTCAAGCTAACGTTGACGCTCAAGCTAACGTTGACTCGAGGACTGACTGACGCTCAAGCTAACGTTGACGCTCGAGCTAACGTTGACTCGAGGACTGACTGACGCTCAAGCTAACGTTGACGCGCAAGCTAACGTTGACTCGAGGACTGACTGACGCTCAAGCTAACGTTGACGCGCAAGCTAATGTTGACTCGAGGACTGACTGACGCTCAAGCTAACGTTGACGCGCAAGATAACGTTGACTCGAGGACTGACTGACGCTCAAGCTAACGTTGACGCGCAAGCTAACGTTGACTCGAGGACTGACTGACGCTCAAGCTAACGTTGAAGCTCAAGCTAATGTTGACGCTCAAGCTAACGTTGACGCTCGAGCTAACGTTGACTCGAGGACTGACTGACGCTCAAGCTAACGTTGACGCGCAAGCTAACGTTGACTCGAGGACTGACTGACGCTCAAGCTAATGTTGACGCTCAAGCTAACGTTGACTCGAGGACCGAATGACGCTCAAACTAATGTTGACGCTCAAGCTAACGTTGACGCTCAAGCTAACGTTGACACTCAAGCTAACGTTGATGCTCAAGCTAACATTGACGCTCAAGCTAACGTTGACGCTCAAGCTAACGTTGACTCGAGGACCGAATGGCGCTCAAACTAATGTTGACGCTCAAGCTAACGTTGACGCTCAAACTAATGTTGACGCTCAAGCTAACGTTGACGCTCAAGCTAACGTTGACGCTCAAGCTAACGTTGATGCTTAAGCTAACGCTGATGCTCAAGCTAACGTTGAGGCCCAAGCTAACGTTGACGCTCAAGCTAACGTTGACGCTCAAGCTAATGTTGACGCTCAAGCTAACGTTGACGCTCAAGCTAACGTTGACGCTCAAGCTAACGTTGACTCGAGGACCGACTGACGCTCAAGCTAACGTTGAAGCTCAAGCTAACGTTGAAGCTCAAGCTAATGTTGACGCGCAAGCTAACGTTGACTCGAGGACCGACTGACGCTCAAGCTAACGTTGAAGCTCAAGCTAACGTTGAAGCTCAAGCTAACATTGACGCTCAAGCTAACGTTGACGCTCAAGCTAACGTTGACTCGAGGACCGACTGACGCTCAAGCTAACGTTGAAGCTCAAGCTAACGTTGAAGCTCAAGCTAACGTTGAAGCTCAAGCTAACGTTGACGCTCAAGCTAACGTTGACGCTCAAGCTAACGTTGACTCGAGGACCGACTGACGCTCAAGCTAACGTTGAAGCTCAAGCTAACGTTGAAGCTCAAGCTAACGTTGAAGCTCAAGCTAACGTTGACGCTCACGCTAACGTTGACGCTCAAGCTAACGTTGACTCGAGGACCGACTGACGCTCAAGCTAACGTTGAAGCTCAAGCTAACGTTGAAGCTCAAGCTAACGTTGACGCTCAAGCTAACGTTGAAGCTCAAGCTAACGTTGACGCTCACGCTAACGTTGACGCTCAAGCTAACGTTGACTCGAGGACCGACTGACGCTCAAGCTAACGTTGAAGCTCAAGCTAACGTTGAAGCTCAAGCTAACGTTGACGCTCAAGCTAACGTTGACGCTCAAGCTAACGTTGACTCGAGGACCGACTGACGCTCAAGCTAACGTTGAAGCTCAAGCTAACGTTGAAGCTCAAGCTAACGTTGAAGCTCAAGCTAACGTTGACGCTCACGCTAACGTTGACGCTCAAGCTAACGTTGACTCGAGGACCGACTGACGCTCAAGCTAACGTTGAAGCTCAAGCTAACGTTGAAGCTCAAGCTAACGTTGACGCTCAAGCTAACGTTGACGCTCAAGCTAACGTTGACTCGAGGACCGACTGACGCTCAAACTAATGTTGACGCTCAAGCTAACGTTGACGCTCAAGCTAACGTTGACTCGAGGACCGACTGACGCTCAAGCTAACGTTGAAGCTCAAGCTAACGTTGAAGCTCAAGCTAACGTTGACGCTCAAGCTAACGTTGACGCTCAAGCTAACGTTGACTCGAGGACCGACTGACGCTCAAACTGAACCTGTCAACGACTGATCGACTGTGACTCTGATCCGACTTCAGACGTGTTTTCTCTGCCATCAAAGTACAGCAAACGATGAGTTTTTCAAATAGTTTTCGATCCAAAGCATCATTTCTGAACAAGGGCTACGGTTCCTCTGGACACAGGTAGGTTTCTTTAAGTACTTTTTTTTACTGTACTTTTTGCAGAAAGTTGACTTTATAAAACAAAAATCAAGTCAAAAAAATGCAATAAATCTACTTTCATGGGACTTTGGTAACATCACGGCTCAGATGGTAGATCCGTGACTGACAACAACTGTCAACATCCTGCATTCATATACACTGGACTTACCTTAGACCAGTGTCAGCTCGTCCACAGTCCTGGTATGACGTCGGCCTCACTCCCTCATTTGTGTTTTGACCTTCAGTATTTTTATTTTTTATTTTACTTGGCTCTATTATCTCAAATAGTTTCTGATCCAAATGATATTTTCTCGAGTCTCGACTCTTGTGCAGATGATTCATTCACAACAAGTACTTTAGATCCAGGTTTCCTACCTTTACAAACAGATCCACCTCAGAGGAGGTCCACATCTGTGACCCTGAGTGCTCGCTAAATAAGCGTTAATACTTGTGGACCATGATGTTTGCTGATGACACAGAGATTTGTAGTAAAATCATTATTGTTATTATTATAAGGAGGAATGAAAGAAGGAAGTGATTGAAAGAAGAACGAGGGATCATGACAACAGCTCGTCAAAGTGTGCGACTCTTCTCAACTTGTCGTTTTGTGTTTGTTTAACACAACACAATGGAAACGACAGACTCTGATAAAGTCTCGCGGCAGGAAAAACAATCTCAGGAATAATAAGCAGCCATTTTAATATCCTGCAGATAAACATCCGAACCTGAACCTGTTCAGACCTCAAGGTGAGAAGTTCCAGAGGCCGAATGATTATGACCACCTGAGGACGAGAGTCTTTAGACTGAGTCCAGATGTAATAATAGTTGTTTTATTGATTAGATTTTTCTATTTTATCTCCTGAACATTTGATTCGAACCTGAAGAGAAACTTTCGACTCGTAATGATTCATGTTTTTAAACTTAAATCGTAATATTAATGAAATAGTTACGTGTTTTATCTCCATGAACCTCAACCTTTGACAACATTTACTTCAACATAAAACAAAATAAAGAGAATCGATGAATAAAAACATGTCTTGCTGACGTCACCGTACACGTAAATGAATAAACAACAGGAGTTCAATGGTCTCCAGAAAGTGCTCGACACGTGGACTGAGAAGATCACGAGTCGAGCTGATGTCCTTGAAGATCTGAGCAGGAAGTAAATAAACAAGTTCATGAGAAACTGATGCTGTTGTTGCCGTGGAGACGAGGAAGAGATTCTCTCGACTCACCTGTGAACCTCAGTCTCAGATCATCAATGAAACTCTTAACTATTGCAGTTTTTACCTTTGAAACAACTGCACTATCAATATTGAAAAATATACATATTCTTATATTATTGATTATGTTTCAATGTGTGTGTAAAACAAAAATATATATTTTGTTCATGTTTGTGTTGCAATTAAACTCTCTAGACGGCAGCAGTCGTTACGTCCTCCACAGCTGAAGAAACAATGATGACTGAGGACGAGAGGATACAGTCAGCAGCTTTTAAAGCTGATGTTTGGACATATTTTGCTTTTAAA
>NC_141823.1:1413191-1420691 GCF_982586985.1 Callionymus lyra
CTTTCTTCACACTTCCTGTTCCTTCAGCACTTCCTTTCTTGACAGTACCTATTCTTTCAGCACTTCCTTTTTTGAAACTTCCTATTCTTTCAGCACTTGCTTTCTTGACACTTCCTGTTCTTTTAGCACTTCCTTTCTTGACACTACCTATTCTTTCAGCATTTCCTTTCTTGACACTTCCTGTTCTTTCAGCGCTTCCTTTCTTGACACTTCCTGTTCTTTTAGCACTTCCTTTCTTGACACTACCTATTCTTTCAGCATTTCCTTTCTTGACACTTCCTGTTCTTTCAGCGCTTCCTTTCTTGACACTTCCTGTTCTTTCAGAACTTCCTTTCTTGACACTACCTATACTTTCAGCACTTCCTTTCTTGACACTACCTATTCTTTCAGATTTTCCTTCTTGACACTACCTATTCTTTCAGCACTTCCTTTCTTGACACTTCCTATTCTTTCAGATTTTCCTTCTTGACACTTCCTGTTCTTTCAGCACTTCCTTTCTTGACACTTCCTGTTCTTTCAGCACTTCCTTTCTTGACACTACCTATTCTTTCAGCACTTCCTTTCTTGACACTTTATGTACTTTCAGCACTTCCTTTCTTCACACTTCCTGTTCCTTCAGCACTTCCTTTCTTGACACTACCTATTCTTTCAGCATTTCCTTTTTTGAAACTTCCTATTCTTTCAGCACTTCCTTTCTTCACACTTCCTGTTCCTTCAGCACTTCCTTTCTTGACGCTTCCTATTCTTTAAGCACTTCCTTTATTGACACTTCTTATTCTTTCAGCACTTCCTTTCTTGACAATTCTTGTTCTTTCACAATTCCTTTATTGACACTTCCTGTTCTTTCAGCACTGTCTTCCTCGACACTTCCTATTCTTTCAGCACTTGCTTTCTTGACACTTCCTATTCTTTCAGCACTTGCTTTCTTGACACTTTATGTACTTTCAGCACTTCCTTTCTTCACACTTCCTGTTCCTTCAGCACTTCCTTTCTTGACAGTACCTATTCTTTCAGCACTTCCTTTTTTGAAACTTCCTATTCTTTCAGCACTTGCTTTCTTGACACTTTATGTACTTTCAGCACTTCCTTTCTTCACACTTCCTGTTCCTTCAGCACTTCCTTTCTTGACGCTTCCTATTCTTTCAGCACTTCATTTATTGACACTTCTTATTCTTTCACAATTCCTTTATTGACACTTCCTGTTCTTTCAGCACTTCCTTTCTTGACAATTCTTGTTCTTTCACAATTCCTTTATTGACACTTCCTGTTCTTTCAGCACTTCCTTTCTTGACAATTCTTGTTCTTTCACAATTCCTTTATTGACACTTCCTGTTCTTTCAGCACTGTCTTCCTCGACACTTCCTATTCTTTCAGCACTTGCTTTCTTGACACTTCCTATTCTTTCAGCACTTGCTTCCTCGACACTTCCTATTCTTTCAGCACTTCCTATCTTGACACTTCCTGTTCTTTCAGCACTTGCTTTCTTGACACTCCTTGTTCTTTCAGCACTTCCTTTCTTGACACTTCCTGCTCTTTCAGCATTTTCTTTCTTGATACTTCCTGTTCTTTCAGCATTTCCTTTCTTGACACTTCCTATTCTTTCAGCATTTCCTTCTTGACACTTCCTGTTCTTTCAGCGCTTCCTTTCTTGACACTTCCTGTTCTTTCAGCACTTCCTTTCTTGACACTACCTATTCTTTCAGCACTTCCTTTCTTGACAGTACCTATTCTTTCAGCACTTCCTTTTTTGAAACTTCCCATTCTTTCAGCACTTCCTTTCTTCACACTTCCTGTTCCTTCAGCACTTCCTTTCTTGACGCTTCCTATTCTTTCAGCACTTCCTTTATTGACACTTCTTATTCTTTCAGCACTTCCTTTCTTGACAATTATTGTTCTTTCAGCGCTTCCTTTCTTGACACTTCCTGTTCTTTCAGCACTGTCTTCCTCGACACTTCCTATTCTTTCAGCACTTGCTTTCTTGACACTTCCTATTCTTTCAGCACTTGCTTTCTTGACACTTCCTATTCTTTCAGCACTTCCTATCTTGACACTTCCTGTTCTTTCAGCACTTGCTTTCTTGACACTCCTTGTTCTTTCAGCACTTCCTTTCTTGACACTTCCTGCTCTTTCAGCATTTTATTTCTTGATACTTCCTGTTCTTTCAGCATTTCCTTTCTTGACACTTCCTATTCTTTCAGCATTTCCTTCTTGACACTTCCTGTTCTTTCAGTGCTTCCTTTCTTGACACTTCCTGTTCTTTCAGAACTTCCTTTCTTGACACTA
Organism: Callionymus lyra; assembly: GCF_982586985.1. NCBI lineage: Eukaryota > Metazoa > Chordata > Actinopteri > Syngnathiformes > Callionymidae > Callionymus > Callionymus lyra. The sequence continues at coordinate 1,415,475 of NC_141823.1, forward strand.
CCTATACTTTCAGCACTTCCTTTCTTGACACTTCCTGTTCCTTCAGCACTATCTTCCTCGACACTTCCTATTCTTTCAGCACTTGCTTTCTTGACACTTCCTGTTCTTTCAGCACTTCCTTTCTTGACACTTCCTGTTCTTTCAGAACTTCCTTTCTTGACACTACCTATACTTTCAGCACTTCCTTTCTTGACACTTCCTATTCTTTCAGATTTTCCTTCTTGACACTTCCTGTTCTTTCAGCACTTCCTTTCTTGACACTTCCTGTTCTTTCAGCAATTGCTTTCTTGACACTTCCTATTCTTTCAGCACTTCCTTTCTTGACACTTTATGTACTTTCAGCACTTCCTTTCTTCACACTTCCTGTTCCTTCAGCACTTCCTTTTTTGACAGTACCTATTCTTTCAGCACTTCCTTTTTTGAAACTTCCTATTCTTTCAGCACTTCCTTTCTTCACACTTCCTGTTCCTTCAGCACATGCTTTCTTGACAGTACCTATTCTTTCAGCACTTCCTTTTTTGAAACTTCCTATTCTTTCAGCACTTCCTTTCTTCACACTTCCTGTTCTTTCAGCACTTGCTTTCTTGACACTTCCTGTTCTTTTAGCACTTCCTTTCTTGACAGTTTCTGTACTTTCAGCACTTCCTTTCTTTACACTTCCTGTTCCTTCAGCACTTCCTTTTTTGACACTTCCTGTTCTTTCAGCACTTGCTTTCTTGACACTTCCTATTCTTTCAGATTTTCCTTTTTGACACTTCCTGTTCTTTCAGCACTTCCTTTCTTGACACTTCCTGTTCTTTTAGCACTTCCTTTCTTGACACTACCTATTCTTTCAACACTTCCTTTTTTGACACTACCTATTCTTTCAGCACTTCCTTTTTTGAAACTTCCTATTCTTTCAGCACTTGCTTTCTTGACACTTCCTGTTCTTTCAGCACTTCCTTTCTTGACACTTCCTGTTCTTTTAGCACTTCCTTTCTTGACACTACCTATTCTTTCAACACTTCCTTTTTTGACACTACCTATTCTTTCAGCACTTGCTTTCTTGACACTACCTATTCTTTCAGCACTTCCTATCTTGACACTTCCTAGTCTTTCAGCACTTCCTATCTTGACACTTCCTATTCTTTCAGCACTTCCTATCTTGACACTTCCTGTTCTTTCAGCACTTCCTTTCTTGACAATACTTGTTCTTTCACAATTCCTTTATTGGCACTTTTTCTACTTTCAGCACTTGCTTTCTTGACACTTCCTATTCTTTCAGTACTTCCTATCTTGGCACTTCCTGTTCTTTCAGCACTTGCTTTCTTGACACTTCCTATTCTTTCAGCACTTCCTATCTTGGCACTTCCTGTTCTTTCAGCACTTGGTTTCTTGACACTCCTTGTTCTTTCAGCACTTCCTTTCTTGACACTTCCTGCTCTTTCAGCATTTTCTTTCTTGACACTTCCTGTTCTTTCAGCATTTCCTTTCTTGACACTTCCTGCTCTTTCAGCATTTTCTTTCTTGACACTTCCTGTTCTTTCAGCATTTTCTTTCTTGACACTTCCTATTCTTTCAGCATTTCCTTCTTGACACTTCCTGTTCTTTCAGCATTTCCTTTCTTGACACTTCCTGCTCTTTCAGCATTTTCTTTCTTGACACTTCCTGTTCTTTCAGCATTTTCTTTCTTGACACTTCCTATTCTTTCAGCATTTCCTTCTTGACACTTCCTATTCTTTCAGCACTTCCTTCCTTGACACTTCTTGTTCTTTCACAATTCCTTACTTGACACTTTCTGTACTTTCAGCACTTCCTTTCTTCACACTTCCTGTTCCTTCAGCACTTCCTTTCTTGACACTTCCTGCTCTTTCAGCATTTTCTTTCTTTCTCTCCCCCTTGGTCCTCCTTCACTGCTGTATCTTTGGGTGATATTTCGGCACTAGTGAACAAGATGAAACCCTCCTCTTGCTCAGATGACGTCCTTCCTTGTAGGCTTTTTATCAAAGTATTTGATGTAATTGGCCCCTGGGTTACCAATATGGTGAACCTCTCCCTTTCCACAGGGATTTTTAACAATGCATTTAAACCATTGTGGAGCCTCTGCTCAACCAGGCTTAGACCCAACTGACCTCAGTAATTTCAGGCCTATTTCTAATCTCCCTTTCTTGTCCAAGATCTTGGAGAAGGTGGTGTCTGAGCAGCTGTTCCTGGATCAGAGCGACATCCATGAGAAGTTTCAGTCTGGCTTCCGTAAACATCTACGGAGACAGTCTTACTGAAAGTGTCCAGTGACATCATGATGTTCTGGTTCTGTTGGATCTGTCCTCAGCCTTTGACACAGTTGATCACCAGATCCTGCTGAGAAGACTGAGGGATGAAGACTGTCTGGGTCTGTGTTAGAATGGTTCTCATCTTACCTTTCTGGGCGCAGTTTTAGTGTATCTGCCAATCAAATGAGGTCTGAATTGGCAGATCTGTTGTGTGGAGTCCCTCAAGGTTCTGTTCTGGGTCCTTTATTGTTTTTGCTGTACTTGATTCCCCTCGGTAAAATCATTCAGAGATTTCCTGATGTTTCTTATCACATTTTTGCTGATGACATCCAGCTCTACTGCTCTGTTGATCCAACTGAGCTCCAGAGGCTGAACTTAGTCAATTGTTTGCTAGAAATCAAACAATGAGTGAAAACACTTTACAGCTAAATGTGGACAAAACTGAAACTCTGGTGATTGCTCCTGATGATAAGATTCCAGGGTTGAGTCAGTACTTGGGTGACTTAGGTCAGTCTGTCAAACTGAGCCTGAGAAACCTGGGTGTTGTATTTGATAAAGACATGTCTCTTGTTCAACACTGAAGAAAACTGACCAGAAACTGTTTCCTTCAACTGAGAAAAATCTCTAAACTTAGGAAAATGTTGTCACAACATGATCTGGATCTTATAATCCATGTGTTTGTTTCTTCTCGTCTGGACTATTGTAACAGTTTGTTTTCATGTCTTAACAAGAAGGATCGTCTCGTCTGCAGTTGATTCAGAACTCTGAGCCGCTCTAGTAGAAGAACTCACATTTCTCCTTCAAACTCTTCACTGGCTTCCAGTTTCTTTCAGGATCAACTTTAAAATTCTGGTTCTTACTTTCAGATCTATTCATGGTCAGACCTTCATGATCTGATCCAGACTTACACCCCAGCTCGGGCTCTGAGGTCTGTGGATCAGAATCTACTTATGGTTCCACGCACACGGCTCAGGACCAGAGGAGAGAAATCTTTTCAGGCTGTTGCTCCTAAGCTTTGGAACGATCTTCTCTCTCTTTGCGCTTGATGATCTACTGACTCCTTCAAGAAACATCTGTGTTTGATGATCTACTGACTCCTTCAAGAAACATGTGTGTTTGATGATCTACTGACTCCTTCAAGAAACATCTGTGTTTGATGATCTACTGACTCCTTCAAGAAACATCTGTGTTTGATGATCTACTGACTCCTTCAAGAAACATGTGTGTTTGATGATCTACTGACTCCTTCAAGAAACATCTGTGTTTGATGATCTACTGACTCCTTCAAGAAACATCTGTGTTTGATGATCTACTGACTCCTTCAAGAAACATCTGTGTTTGATGATCTACTGACTCCTTCAAGAAACATCTGTGTTTGATGATCTACTGACTCCTTCAAGAAACATCTGTGTTTGATGATCTACTGACTCCTTTAAGAAACATCTGTGTTTGATGATCTACTGACTCCTTCAAGAAACATCAGTGTTTGATGATCTACTGACTCCTTTAAGAAACATGTGTGTTTGATGATCTACTGACTCCTTCAAGAAACATCTGTGTTTGATGATCTACTGACTCCTTCAAGAAACATCTGTGTTTGATGATCTACTGACTCCTTCAAGAAACATCAGTGTTTGATGATCTACTGACTCCTTCAAGAAACATCTGTGTTTGATGATCTACTGACTCCTTCAAGAAACATCTGTGTTTGATGATCTACTGACTCCTTCAAGAAACATCAGTGTTTGATGATCTACTGACTCCTTCAAGAAACATGTGTGTTTGATGATCTACTGACTCCTTCAAGAAACATCTGTGTTTGATGATCTACTGACTCCTTCAAGAAACATCTGTGTTTGATGATCTACTGACTCCTTCAAGAAACATCTGTGTTTGATGATCTACTGACTCCTTCAAGAAACATCTGTGTTTGATGATCTACTGACTCCTTCAAGAAACATCTGTGTTTGATGATCTACTGACTCCTTCAAGAAACATCTGTGTTTGATGATCTACTGACTCCTTCAAGAAACATCTGTGTTTGATGATCTACTGACTCCTTCAAGAAACATTTGTGTTTGATGATCTACTGACTCCTTCAAGAAACATCTGTGTTTGATGATCTACTGACTCCTTCAAGAAACATGTGTGTTTGATGATCTACTGACTCCTTCAAGAAACATCTGTGTTTGATGATCTACTGACTCCTTCAAGAAACATCTCTGTGTTTGATGATCTACTGACTCCTTCAAGAAACATCTGTGTTTGATGATCTACTGACTCCTTCAAGAAACATCTCTGTGTTTGATGATCTACTGACTCCTTCAAGAAACATCTGTGTTTGATGATCTACTGACTCCTTCAAGAAACATCTGTGTTTGATGATCTACTGACTCCTTCAAGAAACATCTGTGTTTGATGATCTACTGACTCCTTCAAGAAACATGTGTGTTTGATGATCTACTGACTCCTTTAAGAAACATCAGTGTTTGATGATCTACTGACTCCTTCAAGAAACATCTGTGTTTGATGATCTACTGACTCCTTCAAGAAACATGTGTGTTTGATGATCTACTGACTCCTTCAAGAAACATCTTAAGACGTTTCTATTTGTTCAGGCTTTTCCTTGAATTTCTCGAACTCCTGTGTTGTTCTCAGTATTATCTTGATCTTTAAAGTATGTAATTTTTTGAGTATTGTTTTGTTTGTCTAAGCGCTTTGTGACCCTGGTCTCGAAAAGCGCTATATAAATAAATATTACTTACTTACTTACTTACTTCTTTCAGCACTTCCTTTTCTGACACTACCTTTACTTTCAGCAGGTGGACTTTGAAGTCTAATCTAGTCAGTAGAACGAAGCCGAGTTTTAATCAGTTCAAATGATTGGACACATTCATATAAAGCACATTCATCTTCATCTTCATCTTCATCTTCATCTTCATCTTCATCTTCATCTTCATCTTCA
>NC_141823.1:1425691-1438191 GCF_982586985.1 Callionymus lyra
TAGTATCAACTCTGGTGTCATTAAACATCAACTAGTATCAACTCTGGTGTCATTAAACATCAACTAGTATCAACTCTGGTGTCATTAATCATCAACTAGTATCAACTCTGGTGTCATTAAACATCAACTAGTATCAACTCTGGTGTCATTAAACATCAACTAGTATCAACTCTGGTGTCATTAAACATCAACTAGTATCTACTCTGGTGTCATTAAACATCAACTAGTATCAACTCTGGTGTCATTAAACATCAACTAGTATCAACTCTGGTGTCATTAAACATCAACTAGTATCAACTCTGGTGTCATTAAACATCAACTAGTATCAACTCTGGTGTCATTAAACATCAACTAGTATCAACTCTGGTGTCATTAAACATCAACTAGTATCAACTCTGGTGTCATTAAACATCAACTAGTATCAACTCTGGTGTCATTAAACATCAACTAGTAGCAACTCTGGTGTCATTAAACATCAACTAGTATCATCTCTGGTGTCATTAAACATCAACTAGTATCGACTCTGGTGTCATTAAACATCAACTAGTATCAACTCTGGTGTCATTAAACATCAACTAGTATCAACTCTGGTGTCATTAAACATCAACTAGTATCGACTCTGGTGTCATTAAACATCAACTAGTATCAACTCTGGTGTCATTAAACATCAACTAGTATCAACTCTGGTGTCATTAAACATCAACTAGTATCAACTCTGGTGTCATTAAACGTCAACTAGTATCAACTCTGGTGTCATTAAACATCAACTAGTATCAACTCTGGTGTCATTAAACATCAACTAGTAGCAACTCTGGTGTCATTAAACATCAACTAGTATCAACTCTGGTGTCATTAAACATCAACTAGTATCGACTCTGGTGTCATTAAACATCAACTAGTATCAACTCTGGTGTCATTAAACATCAACTAGTATCAACTCTGGTGTCATTAAACATCAACTAGTATCGACTCTGGTGTCATTAAACATCAACTAGTATCAACTCTGGTGTCATTAAACATCAACTAGTATCAACTCTGGTGTCATTAAACATCAACTAGTATCAACTCTGGTGTCATTAAACATCAACTAGTAGCAACTCTGGTGTCATTAAACATCAACTAGTATCATCTCTGGTGTCATTAAACATCAACTAGTATCGACTCTGGTGTCATTAAACATCAACTAGTATCAACTCTGGTGTCATTAAACATCAACTAGTATCAACTCTGGTGTCATTAAACATCAACTAGTATCAACTCTGGTGTCATTAATCATCAACTAGTATCAACTCTGGTGTCATTAAACATCAACTAGTATCAACTCTGGTGTCATTAAACATCAACTAGTATCAACTCTGGTGTCATTAAACATCAACTAGTATCTACTCTGGTGTCATTAAACATCAACTAGTATCAACTCTGGTGTCATTAAACATCAACTAGTATCAACTCTGGTGTCATTAAACATCAACTAGTATCAACTCTGGTGTCATTAAACATCAACTAGTATCAACTCTGGTGTCATTAAACATCAACTAGTATCAACTCTGGTGTCATTAAACATCAACTAGTATCAACTCTGGTGTCATTAAACATCAACTAGTATCAACTCTGGTGTCATTAAACATCAACTAGTAGCAACTCTGGTGTCATTAAACATCAACTAGTATCATCTCTGGTGTCATTAAACATCAACTAGTATCGACTCTGGTGTCATTAAACATCAACTAGTATCAACTCTGGTGTCATTAAACATCAACTAGTATCAACTCTGGTGTCATTAAACATCAACTAGTATCGACTCTGGTGTCATTAAACATCAACTAGTGTCAACTCTGGTGTCATTAAACATCAACTAGTATCAACTCTGGTGTCATTAAACATCAACTAGTATCAACTCTGGTGTCATTAAACGTCAACTAGTATCAACTCTGGTGTCATTAAACATCAACTAGTATCAACTCTGGTGTCATTAAACATCAACTAGTAGCAACTCTGGTGTCATTAAACATCAACTAGTATCAACTCTGGTGTCATTAAACATCAACTAGTATCGACTCTGGTGTCATTAAACATCAACTAGTATCAACTCTGGTGTCATTAAACATCAACTAGTATCAACTCTGGTGTCATTAAACATCAACTAGTATCGACTCTGGTGTCATTAAACATCAACTAGTATCAACTCTGGTGTCATTAAACATCAACTAGTATCAACTCTGGTGTCATTAAACATCAACTAGTATCAACTCTGGTGTCATTAAACATCAACTAGTAGCAACTCTGGTGTCATTAAACATCAACTAGTATCATCTCTGGTGTCATTAAACATCAACTAGTATCGACTCTGGTGTCATTAAACATCAACTAGTATCAACTCTGGTGTCATTAAACATCAACTAGTATCAACTCTGGTGTCATTAAACATCAACTAGTATCGACTCTGGTGTCATTAAACATCAACTAGTATCAACTCTGGTGTCATTAAACATCAACTAGTATCAACTCTGGTGTCATTAAACATCAACTAGTATCAACTCTGGTGTCATTAAACATCAACTAGTATCAACTCTGGTGTCATTAAACATCAACTAGTATCAACTCTGGTGTCATTAAACATCAACTAGTAGCAACTCTGGTGTCATTAAACATCAACTAGTATCAACTCTGGTGTCATTAAACATCAACTAGTATCGACTCTGGTGTCATTAAACATCAACTAGTATCAACTCTGGTGTCATTAAACATCAACTAGTATCAACTCTGGTGTCATTAAACATCAACTAGTATCGACTCTGGTGTCATTAAACATCAACTAGTATCAACTCTGGTGTCATTAAACATCAACTAGTATCAACTCTGGTGTCATTAAACATCAACTAGTATCAACTCTGGTGTCATTAAACATCAACTAGTATCAACTCTGGTGTCATTAAACATCAACTAGTATCAACTCTGGTGTCATTAAACATCAACTAGTATCAACTCTGGTGTCATTAAACATCAACTAGTAGCAACTCTGGTGTCATTAAACATCAACTAGTATCAACTCTGGTGTCATTAAACATCAACTAGTATCAACTCTGGTGTCATTAAACATCAACTAGTATCAACTCTGGTGTCATTAAACATCAACTAGTATCAACTCTGGTGTCATTAAACATCAACTAGTATCAACTCTGGTGTCATTAAACATCAACTAGTATCAACTCTGGTGTCATTAAACATCAACTAGTATCAACTCTGGTGTCATTAAACATCAACTAGTATCAACTCTGGTGTCATTAAACATCATCTAGTATCAACTCTGGTGTCATTAAACATCAACTAGTATCAACTCTGGTGTCATTAAACATCAACTAGTATCAACTCTGGTGTCATTAAACATCAACTAGTATCAACTCTGGTGTCATTAAACATCAACTAGTATCAACTCTGGTGTCATTAAACATCAACTAGTATCAACTCTGGTGTCATTAAACATCAACTAGTATCAACTCTGGTGTCATTAAACATCAACTAGTATCAACTCTGGTGTCATTAAACATCAACTAGTATCAACTCTGGTGTCATTAAACATCAACTAGTATCAACTCTGGTGTCATTAAACATCAACTAGTATCAACTCTGGTGTCATTAAACATCAACTAGTATCAACTCTGGTGTCATTAAACATCAACTAGTATCAACTCTGGTGTCATTAAACATCAACTAGTATCAACTCTGGTGTCATTAAACATCAACTAGTATCAACTCTGGTGTCATTAAACATCAACTAGTATCAACTCTGGTGTCATTAAACATCAACTAGTATCAACTCTGGTGTCATTAAACATCAACTAGTATCAACTCTGGTGTCATTAAACATCAACTAGTATCAACTCTGGTGTCATTAAACATCAACTAGTATCAACTCTGGTGTCATTAAACATCAACTAGTATCAACTCTGGTGTCATTAAACATCAACTAGTATCAACTCTGGTGTCATTAAACATCAACTAGTATCAACTCTGGTGTCATTAAACATCAACTAGTATCAACTCTGGTGTCATTAAACATCAACTAGTATCAACTCTGGTGTCATTAAACATCAACTAGTATCAACTCTGGTGTCATTAAACATCAACTAGTATCAACTCTGGTGTCATTAAACATCATCTAGTATCAACTCTGGTGTCATTAAACATCAACTAGTATCAACTCTGGTGTCATTAAACATCAACTAGTATCAACTCTGGTGTCATTAAACATCAACTAGTATTAACTCTGGTGTCATTAAACATCAACTAGTATCAACTCTGGTGTCATTAAACATCAACTAGTATCAACTCTGGTGTCATTAAACATCAACTAGTATCAACTCTGGTGTCATTAAACATCAACTAGTATCAACTCTGGTGTCATTAAACATCAACTAGTATTAACTCTGGTGTCATTAAACATCAACTAGTATCAACTCTGGTGTCATTAAACATCAACTAGTATCAACTCTGGTGTCATTAAACATCAACTAGTATCAACTCTGGTGTCATTAAACATCAACTAGTATCAACTCTGGTGTCATTAAACATCAACTAGTATTAACTCTGGTGTCATTAAACATCAACTAGTATCAACTCTGGTGTCATTAAACATCAACTAGTATTAACTCTGGTGTCATTAAACATCAACTAGTATCAACTCTGGTGTCATTAAACATCAACTAGTATCAACTCTGGTGTCATTAAACATCAACTAGTATCAACTCTGGTGTCATTAAACATCAACTAGTATCAACTCTGGTGTCATTAAACATCAACTAGTATCAACTCTGGTGTCATTAAACATCAACTAGTATCTACTCTGGTGTCATTAAACATCAACTAGTATCTACTCTGGTGTCATTAAACATCAACTAGTATTAACTCTGGTGTCATTAAACATCAACTAGTATTAACTCTGGTGTCATTAAACATCAACTAGTATCAACTCTGGTGTCATTAAACATCAACTAGTATCAACTCTGGTGTCATTAAACATCAACTAGTATCAACTCTGGTGTCATTAAACATCAACTAGTATCAACTCTGGTGTCATTAAACATCAACTAGTATCTACTCTGGTGTCATTAAACATCAACTAGTATCTACTCTGGTGTCATTAAACATCAACTAGTATCAACTCTGGTGTCATTAAACATCAACTAGTATCTACTCTGGTGTCATTAAACATCAACTAGTATCTACTCTGGTGTCATTAAACATCAACTAGTATCAACTCTGGTGTCATTAAACATCAACTAGTATCAACTCTGGTGTCATTAAACATCAACTAGTATCAACTCTGGTGTCATTAAACATCAACTAGTATCAACTCTGGTGTCATTAAACATCAACTAGTATCAACTCTGGTGTCATTAAACATCAACTAGTATCAACTCTGGTGTCATTAAACATCAACTAGTATCAACTCTGGTGTCATTAAACATCAACTAGTATCAACTCTGGTGTCATTAAACATCAACTAGTATCAACTCTGGTGTCATTAAACATCAACTAGTATCAACTCTGGTGTCATTAAACATCAACTAGTATCAACTCTGGTGTCATTAAACATCAACTAGTATCAACTCTGGTGTCATTAAACATCAACTAGTATCAACTCTGGTGTCATTAAACATCAACTAGTATCAACTCTGGTGTCATTAAACATCATCTAGTATCAACTCTGGTGTCATTAAACATCAACTAGTATAAACTCTGGTGTCATTAAACATCAACTAGTATCAACTCTGGTGTCATTAAACATCAACTAGTATCAACTCTGGTGTCATTAAACATCAACTAGTATCAACTCTGGTGTCATTAAACATCAACTAGTATTAACTCTGGTGTCATTAAACATCAACTAGTATCAACTCTGGTGTCATTAAACATCAACTAGTATCAACTCTGGTGTCATTAAACATCAACTAGTATCAACTCTGGTGTCATTAAACATCAACTAGTATCAACTCTGGTGTCATTAAACATCAACTAGTATTAACTCTGGTGTCATTAAACATCAACTAGTATCAACTCTGGTGTCATTAAACATCAACTAGTATTAACTCTGGTGTCATTAAACATCAACTAGTATCAACTCTGGTGTCATTAAACATCAACTAGTATCAACTCTGGTGTCATTAAACATCAACTAGTATCAACTCTGGTGTCATTAAACATCAACTAGTATCAACTCTGGTGTCATTAAACATCAACTAGTATCAACTCTGGTGTCATTAAACATCAACTAGTATCAACTCTGGTGTCATTAAACATCAACTAGTATCAACTCTGGTGTCATTAAACATCAACTAGTATCAACTCTGGTGTCATTAAACATCAACTAGTATCAACTCTGGTGTCATTAAACATAATCTAGTATCAACTCTGGTGTCATTAAACATCAACTAGTATAAACTCTGGTGTCATTAAACATTAACTAGTATCAACTCTGGTGTCATTAAACATCAACTAGTATCAACTCTGGTGTCATTAAACATCAACTAGTATCAACTCTGGTGTCATTAAACATCAACTAGTATTAACTCTGGTGTCATTAAACATCAACTAGTATCAACTCTGGTGTCATTAAACATCAACTAGTATCAACTCTGGTGTCATTAAACATCAACTAGTATCAACTCTGGTGTCATTAAACATCAACTAGTATTAACTCTGGTGTCATTAAACATCAACTAGTATCAACTCTGGTGTCATTAAACATCAACTAGTATTAACTCTGGTGTCATTAAACATCAACTAGTATCAACTCTGGTGTCATTAAACATCAACTAGTATCAACTCTGGTGTCATTAAACATCAACTAGTATCAACTCTGCTGTCATTAAACATCAACTAGTATCAACTCTGGTGTCATTAAACATCAACTAGTATCAACTCTGGTGTCATTAAACATCAACTAGTATCAACTCTGGTGTCATTAAACATCAACTAGTATCAACTCTGGTGTCATTAAACATCAACTAGTATCAACTCTGGTGTCATTAAACATCAACTAGTATCAACTCTGGTGTCATTAAACATCATCTAGTATCAACTCTGGTGTCATTAAACATCAACTAGTATCAACTCTGGTGTCATTAAACATCAACTAGTATCAACTCTGGTGTCATTAAACATCAACTAGTATCAACTCTGGTGTCATTAAACATCAACTAGTATCAACTCTGGTGTCATTAAACATCAACTAGTATCAACTCTGGTGTCATTAAACATCAACTAGTATCAACTCTGGTGTCATTAAACATCAACTAGTATCAACTCTGGTGTCATTAAACATCAACTAGTATCAACTCTGGTGTCATTAAACATCAACTAGTATCAACTCTGGTGTCATTAAACATCAACTAGTATCAACTCTGGTGTCATTAAACATCAACTAGTATCAACTCTGGTGTCATTAAACATCAACTAGTAGCAACTCTGGTGTCATTAAACATCAACTAGTATCAACTCTGGTGTCAGTAAACATCAACTAGTATCAACTCTGGTGTCATTAAACATCAACTAGTATCAACTCTGGTGTCATTAAACATCAACTAGTATCAACTCTGGTGTCATTAAACATCAACTAGTAGCAACTCTGGTGTCATTAAACATCAACTAGTATCAACTCTGGTGTCATTAAACATCAACTAGTATCAACTCTGGTGTCATCAAACATCAACTAGTATCAACTCTGGTGTCAGTAAACATCAACTAGTATCAACTCTGGTGTCATTAAACATCAACTAGTATCAACTCTGGTGTCATTAAACATCAACTAGTATCAACTCTGGTGTCATTAAACATCAACTAGTATCAACTCTGGTGTCATTAAACATCAACTAGTATCAACTCTGGTGTCATTAAACATCAACTAGTATCAACTCTGGTGTCATTAAACATCAACTAGTATCAACTCTGGTGTCATTAAACATCAACTAGTATCAACTCTGGTGTCATTAAACATCAACTAGTATCAACTCTGGTGTCATTAAACATCAACTAGTATCAACTCTGGTGTCATTAAACATCAACTAGTATCAACTCTGGTGTCATTAAACATCAACTAGTATCAACTCTGGTGTCATTAAACATCAACTAGTATCAACTCTGGTGTCATTAAACATCAACTAGTAGCAACTCTGGTGTCATTAAACATCAACTAGTATCAACTCTGGTGTCAGTAAACATCAACTAGTATCAACTCTGGTGTCATTAAACATCAACTAGTATCAACTCTGGTGTCATTAAACATCAACTAGTATCAACTCTGGTGTCATTAAACATCAACTAGTAGCAACTCTGGTGTCATTAAACATCAACTAGTATCAACTCTGGTGTCATTAAACATCAACTAGTATCAACTCTGGTGTCATCAAACATCAACTAGTATCAACTCTGGTGTCAGTAAACATCAACTAGTATCAACTCTGGTGTCATTAAACATCAACTAGTATCAACTCTGGTGTCATTAAACATCAACTAGTATCAACTCTGGTGTCATTAAACATCAACTAGTAGCAACTCTGGTGTCATTAAACATCAACTAGTATCAACTCTGGTGTCATTAAACATCAACTAGTATCAACTCTGGTGTCATTAAACATCAACTAGTATCAACTCTGGTGTCATTAAACATCAACTAGTATCAACTCTGGTGTCATTAAACATCAACTAGTATCAACTCTGGTGTCATTAAACATCAACGAGTATCAACTCTGGTGTCATTAAACATCAACTAGTATCAACTCTGCTGTCAGTAAACATCAACTAGTATCAACTCTGCTGTCAGTAAACATCAACTAGTATCAACTCTGGTGTCATTAAACATCAACTAGTATCAACTCTGGTGTCATTAAACATCAACTAGTATCAACTCTGGTGTCATTAAACATCAACTAGTATCAACTCTGGTGTCATTAAACATCAACTAGTATCAACTCTGGTGTCATTAAACATCAACTAGTATCAACTCTGGTGTCAGTAAACATCAACTAGTATCAACTCTGGTGTCAGTAAACATCAACTAGTATCAACTCTGGTGTCAGTAAACATCAACTAGTATCAACTCTGGTGTCATTAAACATCAACTAGTATCAACTCTGGTGTCATTAAACATCAACTAGTATCAACTCTGGTGTCATTAAACATCAACTAGTATCAACTCTGGTGTCATTAAACATCAACTAGTATCAACTCTGGTGTCATTAAACATCAACTAGTATCAACTCTGGTGTCATTAAACATCAACTAGTATCAACTCTGGTGTCATTAAACATCAACTAGTATCAACTCTGGTGTCATTAAACATCAACTAGTATCAACTCTGGTGTCATTAAACATCAACTAGTATCAACTCTGGTGTCAGTAAACATCAACTAGTATCAACTCTGGTGTCATTAAACATCAACTAGTATCAACTCTGGTGTCATTAAACATCAACTAGTATCAACTCTGGTGTCATTAAACATCAACTAGTATCAACTCTGGTGTCATTAAACATCAACTAGTATCAACTCTGGTGTCATTAAACATCAACTAGTATCAACTCTGGTGTCATTAAACATCAACGAGTATCAACTCTGGTGTCATTAAACATCAACTAGTATCAACTCTGCTGTCAGTAAACATCAACTAGTATCAACTCTGCTGTCAGTAAACATCAACTAGTATCAACTCTGGTGTCATTAAACATCAACTAGTATCAACTCTGGTGTCATTAAACATCAACTAGTATCAACTCTGGTGTCATTAAACATCAACTAGTATCAACTCTGGTGTCATTAAACATCAACTAGTATCAACTCTGGTGTCATTAAACATCAACTAGTATCAACTCTGGTGTCAGTAAACATCAACTAGTATCAACTCTGGTGTCAGTAAACATCAACTAGTATCAACTCTGGTGTCAGTAAACATCAACTAGTATCAACTCTGGTGTCATTAAACATCAACTAGTATCAACTCTGGTGTCATTAAACATCAACTAGTATCAACTCTGGTGTCATTAAACATCAACTAGTATCAACTCTGGTGTCATTAAACATCAACTAGTATCAACTCTGGTGTCATTAAACATCAACTAGTATCAACTCTGGTGTCATCAAACATCAACTAGTATCAACTCTGGTGTCAGTAAACATCAACTAGTAGCAACTCTGGTGTCATTAAACATCAACTAGTATCAACTCTGGTGTCATTAAACATCAACTAGTATCAACTCTGGTGTCATTAAACATCAACTAGTATCAACTCTGGTGTCATTAAACATTAACTAGTATCAACTCTGGTGTCATTAAACATTAACTAGTATCAACTCTGGTGTCATTAAACATCAACTAGTATCAACTCTGGTGTCATTAAACATCAACTAGTATCAACTCTGGTGTCATTAAACATCAACTAGTATCAACTCTGGTGTCATGTAGTGAATGTTCTTCAAGACGCAGTAACTTCTCATCATGAACATGTTTTAATTATTACTTTATAAAGTTGCTCTGAAATCTGGACGAACGAGAGGTTACGAGAGTCCATTATGACGTAATAATGGCTTCACTCTTCCTCCAGCTGTAATCACACTTTGCTTATAATACGAGTACCTTGGAGGTGGAGACCACTGATGACGGGCAGTGACAAACCTCCATGCTCGACCAATCACAGCAGAGTAGGTGTGGTCAAGAATATTGAAGTGTTTTCAGTGGGCGGAGCTTAAGATCACTTTGAGGAGTCTTGTGCTGGAGGAACCTTCATCCTACTGACAGCGCCAAACGTGACTGAGTCTCTCAAAACCCGACCCGTCCGTCTCCTGGTCCACACATCCCAGCGTTGCTAAGCAACCGACAGTCATGGAGCTTCATATTTAACATCGACGTGAGTTTTCGTAACTTTTTATTTAATGACACAAAATACAGAAAAAGCACCAACTCTGGTCAAAGTTTCATTTTCTTCCTAGAACTGTGTCTTTCATGTGACACACACACACACACACTCACACACATACTCTCACACACACACAAACACACACTCTCACACACACTCACACACATGCACACGCACGAATACACACACACACATACTCACACACATGCACACGCACAGACACACACGAACACACACACACACACTCACTCTCACACACGCACTCACACACACACACACACACACACACACACACACACACACACACACACACACTCACACACACACACACTCGCTTTGATGACTGCCCAGACATGGACAGTTTGATTCACTGTTTCAATGATCATTGTGTTGAATTACTGGATCAAACCTGTTAAATCGAACTTGAAAATTCAGAAAAAACGGTGTCCTTGAACAAATGAAGATCTACTGAGTCTGAAGAGACTTTGTGGAAAGACTGAGCGTCTCTGGAAGTCACTAAACTTGAGGTGCACAGACTTCACCTCAGGGATCTGATGTCTTCTTACAATGAGATGGTAGAAACTGCTAGATCTGATTACACACAAAAAAACTTGTAGCAGCAAATAAGAAAAACCCCAAAGTGTTGTTTGACACGATTAATTCTCTCGTGTCTCCTGCTCCTCAAATCATGTCTTCTGTGAAGCTGACATCAATGCATTGTTGAGGTTTTCATTGACACAATTAAATTGATCAAAGAGAAAATCTCTCTTTTGTTTGGGACCCCTACTGTCTCTGAGCCCCTCTCCTCCTCTTGGTCCTCCTTCACTGCTGTATCTTTGGGTGATATTTCAGCACTAGTGAACAAGATGAAACCCTCCTCTTGCTCAGATGACGTCCTTCCTTGTAGGCTTTTTATCAAAGTATTTGATGTAATTGGCCCCTGAGTTACCAATATGGTGAACCTCTCCCTTTCCACAGGTGTTTTTAACAATGCATTTAAACCATTGTGGAGCCTCTGCTCAAAAAGCCAGCCTTAGACCCAACTGACCTCAGTAATTTCAGGCCTATTTCTAAGCTCCCTTTCTTGTCCAAGATCTTGGAGAAGGTTGTGTCTGAGCAGCTGTTCCTGGATCAGAGCGACCTCCATGAGAAGTTTCAGTCTGACTTCCGTAAACATCTACGGAGACAGCTTTACTGAAGGTGTCCAGTGACATCATGATGTTCTGGTTCTCTTGGATCTGTCCTCAGCCTTTGACACAGTTGATCACCAGATCCTGCTGAAAAGACTGAGGGGTGAAGACTGTCTGGGTCTGTGTTAGAATGGTTCTCATCTTACTTTTCTGGGCGCAGTTTTAGTGTATCTGCCAATCAAATGAGGTCTGAATTGGCAGATCTGTTGTGTGGAGTCCCTCAAGGTTCTGTTCTGGGTCCTTTATTGTTTTTGCTGTACTTGATTCCAGATGTTTCTTATCACATGTTTGCTGATGACATCCAGCTCTACTGCTCTTTTGATCCAACTGAGCCCCAGAGGCTGAACTTAGTCAATTGTTTGCTAGAAATCAAACAATGAGTGAAAACACTTTGAAGCTAAA
>NC_141823.1:1440691-1453191 GCF_982586985.1 Callionymus lyra
AATATAATATAATATAATATAAAATAATATAATATAATATAATGTAATGTAATATAATATAAAATAATATAATATAATATAATATAATATAATATAATATAAAATAATATAATATAATATAATATAATATAATATAATATAATGTAATGTAATATAATATAATATAATATAATATAATGTAATGTAATATAATATAATATAATATAATATAATATAAAATAATATAATATAATATAATATAATATAATATAATATAATATAATATAATATAATATAATATAATATAATATAATATAAAATAATATAATATAATATAATATAATATAATATAATATAATAATATGAGTGGTTTTAACTGCTGCAGATCTTGATCCTGACAGGAAGTGACATCACGAGAGATTCTCCACAAACTCATTGACGTTTCAATTGAAAGAAAAGCTGCCGCGTGTCAGATTCTCCTCTGAGGTCAATGGAAGCTTCTGGAGGCGTCGCTGCACAAAAGTGATCCTGATTGAATAGTATTGATCCGGAGCTGCTACCATTAGAGGAACAATCACCAGACGCTCCTGTAGCAGGAAGTCACCGCGAGTCACCGCCAGATACAATCAGTCACATGATCACTCAGTTAGATCGTTCTGCTCCGGGATAGACCTCATGACCTCATGACCTCCACCTAACACCTGTGCATCTTTACACCTGTCCTTCTTTACACCTGTCGTCCTTTACACCCGTCCACCTTTATACCTGTCCTCCTTTACAACTGTGCATCTTTACACCTGTACATCTTTACACCTGTACATCTTTACACCTGTGCATCTTTACACCTGTGCATCTTTACACCTGTGCATCTTTACACCTGTACATCTTTACACCTGTCCTTCTTTACACCTGCCCTTCTTTACACCTGTCCTTCTTTACACCTGCCCTTCTTTACACCTGTCCTTCTTTACACCTGCCCTTCTTTACACCTGCCCTCCTTTACACCTGTCCTTCTTTACACCTGCCCTCCTTTACACCTGTCCTTCTTTACACCTGTCGTCCTTTACACCCGTCCACCTTTATACCTGTCCTCCTTTACACCTGTCCTTTTTTACACCTGTCGTCCTTTACACCTGCCCTTCTTTACAACTGTCCTTCTTTACACCTGCCCTTCTTTACACCTGTCCTTCTTTACACCTGCCCTTCTTTACACCTGTCCTTCTTTACACCTGCCCTTCTTTACACCTGCCCTCCTTTACACCTGTCCTTCTTTACACCTGTCGTCCTTTACACCCGTCCACCTTTATACCTGTCCTCCTTTACACCTGTCCTTTTTTACACCTGTCCTTCTTTACACCTGCCCTTCTTTACAACTGTCCTTCTTTACACCTGCCCTTCTTTACACCTGTCCTTCTTTACACCTGCCCTTCTTTACACCTGTCCTTCTTTACACCTGCCCTTCTTTACACCTGCCCTTCTTTACACCTGTCCTTCTTTACAACTGCCCTTCTTTACACCTGTCCTTCTTTACACCTGCCCTTCTTTACACCTGCCCTCCTTTACACCTGTCCTTCTTTACACCTGTCGTCCTTTACACCCGTCCACCTTTATACCTGTCCTCCTTTACACCTGTCCTTTTTTACACCTGTCGTCCTTTACACCTGCCCTTCTTTACAACTGTCCTTCTTTACACCTGCCCTTCTTTACACCTGCCCTTCTTTACACCTGCCCTTCTTTACAGCTGTCCTTCTTTACACCTGCCCTCCTTTACACCTGTCCTTCTTTACACCTGCCCTCCTTTACACCTGTCCTTCTTTACACCTGCCCTCCTTTACACCTGTCCTTCTTTACACCTGTCCTTCTTTACACCTGTCGTCCTTTACACCCGTCCACCTTTATACCTGTCCTCCTTTACACCTGTCCTTTTTTACACCTGCCCTTCTTTACAACTGTCCTTCTTTACACCTGCCCTCCTTTACAACTGTCCTTCTTTACACCTGCCCTCCTTTACACCTGTCCTTCTTTACACCTGTCGTCCTTTACACCCGTCCACCTTTATACCCGTCCTCCTTTACAACTGTCCTCCTTTACACCTGTCCTTTTTTACACCTGTCCACCTTTACACCTGTCCTCCTTTACACCTGTCCTCCTTTACACCTGTCCTTTTTTACACCTGTCCACCTTTACACCTGTCCTCCTTTACACCTGTCCACCTTTACACCTGTCCTCCTTTACACCTGTCCACCTTTACACCTGCCCTTCTTTACAACTGTCCTTCTTTACACCTGCCCTCCTTTACACCTGTCCTTCTTTACACCTGTCGTCCTTTACACCCGTCCACCTTTATACCCGTCCTCCTTTACAACTGTCCTCCTTTACACCTGTCCTTTTTTACACCTGTCCACCTTTACACCTGTCCTCCTTTACACCTGTCCTCCTTTACACCTGTCCTCCTTTACACCTGTCCACCTTTACACCTGTCCTCCTTTACACCTGTCCACCTTTACACCTGTCCTCCTTTACACCTGTCCTCCTTTACACCTGTCCTCCTTTACAACTGTCCACCTTTACACCTGTCCTCCTTTACACCTGTCCTCCTTTACACCTGTCCACCTTTAAACCTGTCCTCCTTTACACCTGTCCTCCTTTACACCTGTCCTCCTTTACACCTGTCCACCTTTACACCTGTCCTCCTTTACACCTGTCCTCCTTTACACCTGTCCTTTTTTACACCTGTCCACCTTTACACCTGTCCTCCTTTACACCTGTCCTCCTTTAAACCTGACCTTCTTTACACCTGTCCTCCTTTACACCTGTCCTCCTTTACACCTGTCCACCTTTACACCTCTCCTCCTTTATACCTGTCCACCTTTATACCTGTCCACCTTTACACCTGTCCTCCTTTACACCTGTCCACCTTTACACCTGCCCTCCTTTACACCTGTCCACCTTTACACCTGTCCTCCTTTACACCTGTCCACCTTTACACCTTTACACCTGCCCTCCTTTACACCTGTCCACCTTTACACCTGTCCTCCTTTACACCTGTCCTTTTTTACACCTGTCCTCCTTTACACCTGTCCTTTTTTACACCTGTCCTCCTTTACACCTGTCCACCTTTACACCTGCCCTCCTTTACACCTGTCCACCTTTACACCTGTCCTCCTTTACACCTGTCCTCCTTTACACCTGTCCTTTTTTACACCTGTCCTCCTTTACACCTGTCCACCTTTACACCTGCCCTCCTTTACACCTGTCCACCTTTATACCTGTCCACGTTTACACCTGTCCACCTTTATACCTGTCTACCTTTACACCTTTCCACCTTTACAACTGTCCACCTTTATACCTGTCCACCTTTACACCTGTCCACCTTTATACCTGTCCACCTTTCCACCTTTACAACTGTCCACCTTTATACCTGTCCACCTTTCCACCTGTCCACCTTTATACCTGTCCACCTTTCCACCTTTACAACTGTCCACCTTTATACCTGTCCACCTTTATACCTGTCCACCTTTACAACTGTCCACCTAAGACCTTAACATATTTACACCATTATACCTGTCGTCATTTACACCTGTCCACCTTTACACCTGTCCACCTTTACACCTGTCCTCCTTTACACCTGTCCACCTTTATACCTGTCTACCTTTCCACCTTTCCACCTGTCCACCTTTATACCTGTCCACCTTTACACCTGTCCACCTTTACAACTGTCCACCTTTATACTTGTCCACCTTTACACCTGTCCACCTTTATACCTGTCCACCTTTATACCTGTCCACCTTTCCACCTTTACACCTGTGCTCCTTTACACCTGTCCACCTTTATACCTGTCCACCTTTCCACCTGTCCACCTTTACACCTGTCCTCCTTTACACCTGTCCACCTTTATACCTGTCTACCTTTCCACCTTTCCACCTGTCCACCTTTATACCTGTCCACCTTTACACCTGTCCACCTTTATACCTGTCCACCTTTACACCTGTCCACCTTTACACCTGTCCACCTTTACAACTGTCCACCTTTATACTTGTCCACCTTTACACCTTTACACCTGTCCACCTTTATACCTGTCCACCTTTCCACCTTTCCACCTTTCCACCTGTCCACCTTTATACCTGTCCACCTTTACAACTGTCCACCTTTATACTTGTCCACCTTTACACCTGTCCACCTTTATACCTGTCCACCTTTACACCTGTCCTCCTTTACACCTGTCCTCCTTTACACCTGTCCTTTTTTACACCTGTCCTCCTTTACACCTGTCCACCTTTACACCTTTACACCTGCCCTCCTTTACACCTGTCCACCTTTACACCTGTCCTCCTTTACACCTGTCCTTTTTTACACCTGTCCTCCTTTACACCTGTCCACCTTTACACCTTTACACCTGCCCTCCTTTACACCTGTCCACCTTTATACCTGTCCACGTTTACACCTGTCCACCTTTATACCTGTCTACCTTTACACCTTTCCACCTTTACAACTGTCCACCTTTATACCTGTCCACCTTTACACCTGTCCACCTTTATACCTGTCCACCTTTACAACTGTCCACCTTTATACCTGTCCACCTTTACACCTGTCCACCTTTATACCTGTCCACCTTTATAACTGTCCACCTTTATACATGTCCACCTTTACAACTGTCCACCTAAGACCTTAACATATTTACACCATTATACCTGTCGTCATTTACACCTGTCCACCTTTACACCTGTCCACCTTTACACCTGTCCTCCTTTACACCTGTCCACCTTTATACCTGTCTACCTGTCCACCTTTACACCTGTCCACCTTTACAACTGTCCACCTTTATACTTGTCCACCTTTACACCTGTCCACCTTTATACCTGTCCACCTTTCCACCTGTCCACCTTTACACCTGTCCTCCTTTACACCTGTCCACCTTTATACCTGTCTACCTTTCCACCTTTCCACCTGTCCACCTTTATACCTGTCCACCTTTACACCTGTCCACCTTTACACCTGTCCACCTTTACAACTGTCCACCTTTATACTTGTCCACCTTTACACCTGTCCACCTTTATACCTGTCCACCTTTCCACCTTTCCACCTTTCCACCTGTCCACCTTTATACCTGTCCACCTTTACAACTGTCCACCTTTATACTTGTCCACCTTTCCACCTTTCCACCTGTCCACCTTTATACCTGTCCACCTTTCCACCTTTCCACCTTTCCACCTGTCCACCTTTCCACCTTTCCACCTTTCCACCTGTCCACCTTTATACCTGTCCACCTTTACACCTGTCCACCTTTACACCTGTCCACCTTTACAACTGTCCACCTTATACTTGTCCACCTTTACACCTGTCCTCCTTTACACCTGTCCTCCTTTACACCTGTCCACCTTTATACCTGTCCACCTTTACAACTGTCCACCTTTATAATTGTCCACCTTTACACCTGTCCTCCTTTACACCTGTCCACCTTTATACCTGTCCACCTTTACAACTGTCCACCTTTATAATTGTCCACCTTTACACCTGTCCTCCTTTACACCTGTCCACCTTTACACCTTTACACCTGCCCTCCTTTACACCTGTCCTCCTTTACACCTGTCCACCTTTATACCTGTCCACGTTTACACCTGTCCACCTTTATACCTGTCTACCTTTCCACCTTTCCACCTTTCCACCTTTACAACTGTCCACCTTTATACTTGTCCACCTTTACACCTGTCCTCCTTTACACCTGTCCACTTCATAGTATGATTCTAAGCTCCGTAACAATACCCTTTATAGTATTATTCCGTGAAAGCTTCGTAGTATCACTGCGTAAGGCTTCGTAGTATTACTCTACACATCTCTACAAAATATGAGTCTGCATGGCTCTGTAGTGGCATCAGTAGTACATACTACTGTGTAAAGTTGTTTCTTGGCTCATGTTGGTCGACACAAACTATCCCTGAGTCGTCGTGGTCACATGACTGATGATTCCGTGGTCGTCCCGCAGGGGGCAGTACCTCGTTGTTGCCGAGCTGGAACCACGGCTGCTTCCCGTACGTGAAGATCTCCCACAGAATGACCCCGAAGCTCCAGACGTCGCTCTCGGCGGAGAACTTGCGGTACATGATGCTCTCGGGAGGCATCCAGCGCACCGGCAGCATGGTGTGACCTCCGACCTGCGGGAGCCATGATCACTAGGATTAGCATGTTAGCAACACAAAGAGCTTAGCATCTCATGAATATCCGCCGCCGGCTGTTGACGCTCGACTTATCGGCTCCCGAGTCGCGGCGGATTCTGGGAGCCGTGGAATTAAGTCTCTGAGACCTGGTTCGTATGGAGATCCTGGTCTTAAGAGGATCAGGTCCTCGCGGCGGAGGATGTTTTTAAAGGAGGACGTGAACGAAGCTTCGACACTGTTGTCGACACAATACGTGACTCAACCTGAGTTCATACCTGGGGATTAACCCATGAGTCATGGGTTGTTATCTCAACAAATACTTCGATCTGTTACTGAGCAACGTTTTTTGTTGCTAAATGAAAATGAATAAACCTTTTTCCATGAGTCACTCCTGCAGGTGAGTCGCTTAGAGGTGAGTCACTCCTGCAGGTGAGTCGCTTAGAGGTGAGTCACTCCTGCAGGTGAGTCGCTTAGAGGTGAGTCACTCCTGCAGGTGAGTCGCTTAGAGGTGAGTCACTCCTGCAGGTGAGTCGTCAGAGGTGAGTCACTCCTGCAGGTGAGTCGCTTAGAGGTGAGTCACTCCTGCAGGTGAGTCGCTTAGAGGTGAGTCACTCCTGCAGGTGAGTCGCTTAGAGGTGAGTCACTCCTGCAGGTGAGTCACTCCTGCAGGTGAGTCGCTTAGAGGTGAGTCACTCCTGCAGGTGAGTCGCTTAGAGGTGAGTCACTCCTGCAGGTGAGTCGTTAGAGGTGAGTCACTCCTGCAGGTGAGTCACTCAGAGGTGAGTCACTCCTGCAGGTGAGTCACTTAGAGGTGAGTCACTCCTTCAGGTGAGTCGCTTAGAGGTGAGTCACTCCTGCAGGTGAGTCGCTTAGAGGTGAGTCACTCCTGCAGGTGAGTCACTTAGAGGTGAGTCACTCCTTCAGGTGAGTCGCTTAGAGGTGAGTCACTCCTGCAGGTGAGTCGCTTAGAGGTGAGTCACTCCTTCAGGTGAGTCGCTTAGAGGTGAGTCACTCCTTCAGGTGAGTCGCTTAGAGGTGAGTCACTCCTTCAGGTGAGTCGCTTAGAGGTGAGTCACTCCTTCAGGTGAGTCGCTTAGAGGTGAGTCACTCCTGCAGGTGAGTCGCTTAGAGGTGAGTCACTCCTGCAGGTGAGTCACTTAGAGGTGAGTCACTCCTGCAGGTGAGTCGCTTAGAGGTGAGTCACTCCTTCAGGTGAGTCGCTTAGAGGTGAGTCACTCCTGCAGGTGAGTCGCTTAGAGGTGAGTCACTCCTTCAGGTGAGTCGCTTAGAGGTGAGTCACTCCTTCAGGTGAGTCGCTTAGAGGTGAGTCACTCCTGCAGGTGAGTCGCTTAGAGGTGAGTCACTCCTTCAGGTGAGTCGCTTAGAGGTGAGTCACTCCTGCAGGTGAGTCGCTTAGAGGTGAGTCACTCCTTCAGGTGAGTCGCTTAGAGGTGAGTCACTCCTGCAGGTGAGTCATCAGAGGTGAGTCACTCCTGCAGGTGAGTCGCTTAGAGGTGAGTCACTCCTTCAGGTGAGTCGCTTAGAGGTGAGTCACTCCTGCAGGTGAGTCGCTTAGAGGTGAGTCACTCCTGCAGGTGAGTCGCTTAGAGGTGAGTCACTCCTGCAGGTGAGTCGCTTAGAGGTGAGTCACTCCTGCAGGTGAGTCGCTTAGAGGTGAGTCACTCCTGCAGGTGAGTCGCTTAGAGGTGAGTCACTCCTGCAGGTGAGTCGCTTAGAGGTGAGTCACTCCTGCAGGTGAGTCGCTCAGAGGTGAGTCACTCTTGCAGGTGAGTCGCTTAGAGGTGAGTCACTCCTGCAGGTGAGTCATCAGAGGTGAGTCACTCCTGCAGGTGAGTCATCAGAGGTGAGTCACTCCTGCAGGTGAGTCATCAGAGGTGAGTCACTCCTGCAGGTGAATCATCAGAGGTGAGTCACTCCTGCAGGTGAGTCGCTTAGAGGTGAGTCACTCCTGCAGGTGAGTCGCTTAGAGGTGAGTCACTCCTGCAGGTGAGTCGCTTAGAGGTGAGTCACTCCTGCAGGTGAGTCGCTTAGAGGTGAGTCACTCCTGCAGGTGAGTCGCTTAGAGGTGAGTCACTCCTGCAGGTGAGTCGCTTAGAGGTGAGTCACTCCTGCAGGTGAGTCGCTTAGAGGTGAGTCACTCCTGCAGGTGAGTCGCTCAGAGGTGAGTCACTCTTGCAGGTGAGTCGCTTAGAGGTGAGTCACTCCTGCAGGTGAGTCGCTTAGAGGTGAGTCACTCCTGCAGGTGAGTCGCTTAGAGGTGAGTCACTCTTGCAGGTGAGTCGCTCAGAGGTGAGTCACTCCTGCAGGTGAGTCGCTTAGAGGTGAGTCACTCCTGCAGGTGAGTCGCTTAGAGGTGAGTCACTCCTGCAGGTGAGTCATCAGAGGTGAGTCACTCCTGCAGGTGAGTCGCTTAGAGGTGAGTCACTCCTGCAGGTGAGTCGCTTAGAGGTGAGTCACTCCTGCAGGTGAGTTGCTTAGAGGTGAGTCACTCCTGCAGGTGAGTCGTTAGAGGTGAGTCACTCCTGCAGGTGAGTCATCAGAGGTGAGTCATCAGAGGTGAGTCATCAGAGGTGAGTCACTCCTGCAGGTGAGTCGTTAGAGGTGAGTCACTCCTGCAGGTGAGTCGCTTAGAGGTGAGTCACTCCTGCAGGTGAGTCGCTTAGAGGTGAGTCACTCCTGCAGGTGAGTCGCTTAGAGGTGAGTCACTCCTGCAGGTGAGTCGCTTAGAGGTGAGTCACTCCTGCAGGTGAGTCGCTCAGAGGTGAGTCACTCCTGCAGGTGAGTCGCTTAGAGGTGAGTCACTCCTGCAGGTGAGTCGCTTAGAGGTGAGTCACTCCTGCAGGTGAGTCGCTTAGAGGTGAGTCACTCCTGCAGGTGAGTCGCTTAGAGGTGAGTCACTCCTGCAGGTGAGTCATCAGAGGTGAGTCACTCCTGCAGGTGAGTCATCAGAGGTGAGTCACTCCTGCAGGTGAGTCGCTTAGAGGTGAGTCACTCCTGCAGGTGAGTCGCTTAGAGGTGAGTCACTCCTGCAGGTGAGTCGCTTAGAGGTGAGTCACTCCTGCAGGTGAGTCGCTTAGAGGTGAGTCACTCCTGCAGGTGAGTCGCTTAGAGGTGAGTCACTCCTGCAGGTGAGTCGCTTAGAGGTGAGTCACTCCTGCAGGTGAGTCGCTCAGAGGTGAGTCACTCCTGCAGGTGAGTCGCTTAGAGGTGAGTCACTCCTGCAGGTGAGTCGCTTAGAGGTGAGTCACTCCTGCAGGTGAGTCGCTTAGAGGTGAGTCACTCCTGCAGGTGAGTCGCTTAGAGGTGAGTCACTCCTGCAGGTGAGTCGCTTAGAGGTGAGTCACTCCTGCAGGTGAGTCGCTTAGAGGTGAGTCACTCCTGCAGGTGAGTCGCTTAGAGGTGAGTCACTCCTGCAGGTGAGTCGCTTAGAGGTGAGTCACTCCTGCAGGTGAGTCGCTTAGAGGTGAGTCACTCCTGCAGGTGAGTCGCTTAGAGGTGAGTCACTCCTGCAGGTGAGTCGCTTAGAGGTGAGTCACTCCTGCAGGTGAGTCGCTTAGAGGTGAGTCACTCCTGCAGGTGCGTCGCTTAGAGGTGAGTCACTCCTGCAGGTGAGTCGCTTAGAGGTGAGTCACTCCTGCAGGTGAGTCGCTTAGAGGTGAGTCA
Source organism: Callionymus lyra (assembly GCF_982586985.1). NCBI lineage: Eukaryota > Metazoa > Chordata > Actinopteri > Syngnathiformes > Callionymidae > Callionymus > Callionymus lyra. The sequence continues at coordinate 1,450,510 of NC_141823.1, forward strand.
CTCCTGCAGGTGAGTCGCTTAGAGGTGAGTCACTCCTGCAGGTGAGTCGCTCAGAGGTGAGTCACTCTTGCAGGTGAGTCGCTCAGAGGTGAGTCACTCCTGCAGGTGAGTCGCTTAGAGGTGAGTCACTCCTGCAGGTGAGTCGCTTAGAGGTGAGTCACTCCTGCAGGTGAGTCATCAGAGGTGAGTCACTCCTGCAGGTGAGTCATCAGAGGTGAGTCACTCCTGCAGGTGAGTCATCAGAGGTGAGTCACTCCTGCAGGTGAGTCATCAGAGGTGAGTCACTCCTGCAGGTGAGTCATCAGAGGTGAGTCACTCCTGCAGGTGAGTCATCAGAGGTGAGTCACTCCTGCAGGTGAGTCGCTTAGAGGTGAGTCACTCCTGCAGGTGAGTCGCTTAGAGGTGAGTCACTCCTGCAGGTGAGTCGCTTAGAGGTGAGTCACTCCTTCAGGTGAGTCATCAGAGGTGAGTCACTCCTGCAGGTGAGTCGCTTAGAGGTGAGTCACTCCTGCAGGTGAGTCGCTTAGAGGTGAGTCACTCCTGCAGGTGAGTCGCTTAGAGGTGAGTCACTCCTGCAGGTGAGTCGCTTAGAGGTGAGTCACTCCTGCAGGTGAGTCGCTCAGAGGTGAGTCACTCCTGCAGGTGAGTCGCTTAGAGGTGAGTCACTCCTGCAGGTGAGTCGCTTAGAGGTGAGTCACTCCTGCAGGTGAGTCGCTTAGAGGTGAGTCACTCCTGCAGGTGAGTCGCTTAGAGGTGAGTCACTCCTGCAGGTGAGTCGCTTAGAGGTGAGTCACTCCTGCAGGTGAGTCGCTTAGAGGTGAGTCACTCCTGCAGGTGAGTCGCTTAGAGGTGAGTCACTCCTGCAGGTGAGTCGCTTAGAGGTGAGTCACTCCTGCAGGTGAGTCGCTTAGAGGTGAGTCACTCCTGCAGGTGAGTCGCTTAGAGGTGAGTCACTCCTGCAGGTGAGTCGCTCAGAGGTGAGTCACTCCTGCAGGTGAGTCGCTTAGAGGTGAGTCACTCCTGCAGGTGAGTCGCTTAGAGGTGAGTCACTCCTGCAGGTGAGTCGCTTAGAGGTGAGTCACTCCTGCAGGTGAGTCGCTTAGAGGTGAGTCACTCCTGCAGGTGAGTCGCTTAGAGGTGAGTCACTCCTGCAGGTGAGTCGCTTAGAGGTGAGTCACTCCTGCAGGTGAGTCGCTTAGAGGTGAGTCACTCCTTCAGGTGAGTCGCTTAGAGGTGAGTCACTCCTGCAGGTGAGTCGCTTAGAGGTGAGTCACTCCTGCAGGTGAGTCGCTTAGAGGTGAGTCACTCCTGCAGGTGAGTCGCTTAGAGGTGAGTCACTCCTGCAGGTGAGTCGCTCAGAAGTGAGTCACTCCTGCAGGTGAGTCGCTCAGAAGTGAGTCACTCCTGCAGGTGAGTCGCTCAGAGGTGAGTCACTCCTGCAGGTGAGTCATCAGAGGTGAGTCATCAGAGGTGAGTCATCAGAGGTGAGTCACTCCTGCAGGTGAGTCGCTCAGAGGTGAGTCACTCCTGCAGGTGAGTCGCTTAGAGGTGAGTCACTCCTGCAGGTGAGTCGTTTAGAGGTGAGTCACTCCTGCAGGTGAGTCATCAGAAGTGAGTCACTCCTGCAGGTGAGTCATCAGAGGTGAGTCATCAGAGGTGAGTCATCAGAAGTGAGTCATCAGAGGTGAGTCATCAGAGGTGAGCAGAGTCTGAGTCACTTCCTGTCGTCCCATGAGTCACAAATACGTAGCGACTCGTGAATAAAGATCTGTTTGATCTTCGAACCGAAGCCGAACATCTTCAGAGCAGCAGCATCACCAGGTCCTTGAAGAGGAGTCACTGCGAGTCATTAGTCATGACGAGTGTGGCCTTAAAAACTCTATACAACTGCTGCAACACAACTATTTATAGCTCAGAGGCTTCAACTACACAACTGCACACCTGACAAACACAACACAGGTGAGGATGACGAAGGATCTGGAAGAACCTGACGAACGTGTTTTTTTTACCCTTTCGACTTCCTGCTTGTGTTTTTTCTTTGAGTGATTTGTCATTGTGTTTATTTTGTTAATGCTATTGATGTTGTTTGTGTGGTTGTGTTTTAGGATTGTGGAGTTTGTGTAGTTTGGGATTGTGTTTTGAGACTGTTTAGTTTGTGGTTGTATATAAAGATTGTGTAGTTGGTGTTTGTGTTTTGAGACTGTGTAGTTTGGGGTTGTATATAAAGATTGTGTAGTTGGTGTTTGTGTTTTGAGACTGTGTAGTTTGGGGTTGTATTTAAAGATTGTGTAGTTTGTTTTTGTGTTTTGAGACTGTTTAGTTTGTGGTTGTATATAAAGATTGTGTAGTTGGTGTTTGTGTTTTGAGACTGTGTAGTTTGGGGTTGTATTTAAAGATTGTGTAGTTTGTTTTTGTGTTTTGAGACTGTGTAGTTTGGGGTTGTATTTAAAGATTGTGTAGTTGGCGTTTGTGTTTTGAGACTGTGCAGTTTCAGGTTGTGTTTTGAGACTGTGTATTTTGAGGTTGTATTTAAAGATTGTGTAGTTTGTTTTTGTGTTTTGAGACTGTGCAGTTTGTGGTTGTGTTTTGAGACTGTGTAGTTTCAGGTTGTGTTTTGAGACTGTGTAGTTTGGGGTTGTATTTAAAGATTGTGTAGTTGGCGTTTGTGTTTTGAGACTGCAG
>NC_141823.1:1466152-1468652 GCF_982586985.1 Callionymus lyra
AGACGGTGTAACCTCGTGTGTGTGTGTGTCCGAGCGAGACGGTGTAACCTCGTGTGTGTGTGTGTCCGAGCGAGACGGTGTAACCTCGTGTGTGTGTGTGTCCGAGCGAGACGGTGTAACCTCGTGTGTGTGTGTGTGTGTCCGAGCGAGACGGTGTAACCTCGTGTGTGTGTGTGTGTCCGAGCGAGACGGTGTAACCTCGTGTGTGTGTCCGAGCGAGACGGTGTAACCTCGTGTGTGTGTGTGTGTCCGAGCGAGACGGTGTAACCTCGTGTGTGTGTGTGTGTCCGAGCGAGACGGTGTAACCTCGTGTGTGTGTGTGTGTCCGAGCGAGACGGTGTAACCTCGTGTGTGTGTGTCCGAGCGAGACGGTGTAACCTCGTGTGTGTGTGTGTCCGAGCGAGACGGTGTAACCTCGTGTGTGTGTGTGTGTGTCCGAGCGAGACGGTGTAACCTCGTGTGTGTGTGTGTCCGAGCAAGACGGTGTAACCTCGCGTGTGTGTGTGTGTCCGAGCGAGACGGTGTAACCTCATGTGTGTGTGTGTGTCCGAGCGAGACGGTGTAACCTCGTGTGTGTGTGTGTCCGAGCGAGACGGTGTAACCTCGTGTGTGTGTGTGTGTCCGAGCGAGACGGTGTAACCTCGTGTGTGTGTGTCCGAGCGAGACGGTGTAACCTCGTGTGTGTGTGTGTGTGTCCGAGCGAGACGGTGTAACCTCGTGTGTGTGTGTGTGTCCGAGCGAGACGGTGTAACCTCGTGTGTGTGTGTCCGAGCGAGACGGTGTAACCTCGTGTGTGTGTGTGTGTGTCCGAGCGAGACGGTGTAACCTCGTGTGTGTGTGTGTCCGAGCGAGACGGTGTAACCTCGTGTGTGTGTGTGTGTCCGAGCGAGACGGTGTAACCTCGTGTGTGTGTGTCCGAGCGAGACGGTGTAACCTCGTGTGTGTGTGTGTGTCCGAGCGAGACGGTGTAACCTCGTGTGTGTGTGTGTCCGAGCGAGACGGTGTAACCTCGTGTGTGTGTGTCCGAGCGAGACAGTGTAACCTCGTGTGTGTGTGTGTGTCCGAGCGAGACGGTGTAACCTCGTGTGTGTGTCCGAGCGAGACGGTGTAACCTCGTATGTGTGTGTGTGTCCGAGCGAGACGGTGTAACCTCGTGTGTGTGTGTGTGTCCGAGCGAGACGGTGTAACCTCGTGTGTGTGTGTGTCCGAACGAGACGGTGTAACCTCGTGTGTGTGTGTCCGAGCGAGACAGTGTAACCTCGTGTGTGTGTCCGAGCGAGACGGTGTAACCTCGTGTGTGTGTGTGTCCGAGCGAGACGGTGTAACCTCGTGTGTGTGTGTGTGTCCGAGGGAGACGGTGTAACCTCGTGTGTGTGTGTGTGTCCGAGCGAGACGGTGTAACCTTGTGTGTGTGTGTGTGTCCGAGCGAGACGGTGTAACCTCGTGTGTGTGTGTGTGTCCGAGCGAGACGGTGTAACCTCGTGTGTGTGTGTGTCCGAACGAGACGGTGTAACCTCGTGTGTGTGTGTCCGAGCGAGACAGTGTAACCTCGTGTGTGTGTGTCCGAGCGAGACAGTGTAACCTCGTGTGTGTGTGTGTGTCCGAGCGAGACGGTGTAACCTCGTGTGTGTGTGTGTCCGAGCGAGACGGTGTAACCTCGTGTGTGTGTGTGTGTCCGAGGGAGACGGTGTAACCTCGTGTGTGTGTGTGTGTCCGAGCGAGACGGTGTAACCTTGTGTGTGTGTGTGTGTCCGAGCGAGACGGTGTAACCTCGTGTGTGTGTGTGTGTCCGAGCGAGACGGTGTAACCTCGTGTGTGTGTGTGTCCGAACGAGACGGTGTAACCTCGTGTGTGTGTGTCCGAGCGAGACAGTGTAACCTCGTGTGTGTGTGTGTGTGTCCGAGCGAGACGGTGTAACCTCGTGTGTGTGTGTGTCCGAGCGAGACGGTGTAACCTCGTGTGTGTGTGTGTGTCCGAGGGAGACGGTGTAACCTCGTGTGTGTGTGTGTGTCCGAGCGAGACGGTGTAACCTCGTGTGTGTGTGTGTGTGTGTCCGAGCGAGACGGTGTAACCTCGTGTGTGTGTGTGTGTCCGAGCGAGACGGTGTAACCTTGTGTGTGTGTGTGTGTCCGAGCGAGACGGTGTAACCTCGTGTGTGTGTGTGTGTCCGAGCGAGACGGTGTAACCTCGTGTGTGTGTGTGTCCGAACGAGACGGTGTAACCTCGTGTGTGTGCGTCCGAGCGAGACAGTGTAACCTCGTGTGTGTGTGTGTGTGTCCGAGTGAGACGGTGTAACCTCGTGTGTGTGTGTGTCCGAGCGAGACGGTGTAACCTCGTGTGTGTGTGTGTGTCCGAGGGAGACGGTGTAACCTCGTGTGTGTGTGTGTGTCCGAGCGAGACGGTGTAACCTTGTGTGTGTGTGTGTGTCCGAGCGAGACGGTGTAACCTCGTGTGTGTGTGTGTGTCCGAGCGAGACGGTGTAACCTCGTGTGTGTGTGTG
>NC_141823.1:1473652-1481152 GCF_982586985.1 Callionymus lyra
AGTGTCTCTGGTGTGTAGATGAAGTACACAACAGTGTCTCTGGTGTGTAGATGAAGTACACAACAGTGTCTCTGGTGTGTAGATGAAGTACACAACAGTGTCTCTGGTGTGTAGATGAAGTACACAACAGTGTGGGAGGTGAACTTACATAACGGTCCAGTGGCTAAAGTTCCGACAGAATTATTGTGTTAAATTATGGACGAGTTGGAAACAAACAAGAATAACAATCGTGTGAGTTTTATTCACTTCAACAAACACATGTTTTAAACATAGTTCTTTGTCATCGTATTAACTTCTGTTGTGTTGTTGATCTTTTCTTCATCATTGATTTCATCAGTGACCACCAGGGGGCGACGACACACTCATTCACTGCTGGTCATAATGTAATGGCCGTCTTTGATGAAGCCTCGCAGGAAGTGCTGCTGACTCAGAGTCATGCTGAGAAACTGAATCGGATCAGTTTTGCTCAAGAGCGCTGCGGCAGTGGTCAGTGGTCCAGGGGTCAAGGTTCACCTCAGTGACTGACACCTCCATCATTAACACCCTGTTTCATGAGGTCAAGACCAGGACCAGAGTCAAGACCAGGACCAGAGTCAAGACCAGAGTCAAGACCAGAGTCAAGACAAGGACTAGAGTCAAGACCAGGACTAGAGTCAAGACCAGGACCAGAGTCAAGACCAGGACCAGAGTCAAGACCAGAGTCAAGACCAGAGTCAAGACCAGAGACAAGACCCGAGTCAAGACAAGGACTAGAGTCAAGACCAAGACTAGAGTCAAGACTAGGACCAGAGTCAAGACCAGGACCAGAGTCAAGACCAGAGTCAAGACCAGAGTCAAGACAAGGACTAGAGTCAAGACCAGGACTAGAGTCAAGACCAGGACCAGAGTCAAGACCAGAGTCAAGACCAGAGTCAAGACAAGGACTAGAGTCAAGACCAGGACTAGAGTCAAGACCAGGACCAGAGTCAAGACCAGGACCAGAGGCAAGACCAGAGTCAAGACCAGAGTCAAGACCAGAGTCAAGACTAGAGTCAAGACCAGAGTTAAGACCAGAGTCAAGACAAGGACTAGAGTCAAGACCAGGACTAGAGTCAAGACCAGGACCAGAGTCAAGACCAGAGTCAAGACCAGAGTCAAGACCAGAGTCAAGACAAGGACTAGAGTCAAGACCAGGACTAGAGTCAAGACCAGGACCAGAGTCAAGACCAGAGTCAAGGCCAGAGTCAAGACCAGAGTCAAGACAAGGACCAGAGTCAAGACAAGGACCAGAGTCAAGACCAGGACCAGAGTCAAGACCAGAGTCAAGACCAGAGTCAAGACCAGAGTCAAGACCAGAGTCAAGACAAGGACTAGAGTCAAGACCAGGACTAGAGTCAAGACCAGGACCAGAGTCAAGACCAGGACCAGAGTCAAGACCAGAGTCAAGACCAGAGTCAAGACCAGAGTCAAGACCAGAGTCAAGACAAGGACTAGAGTCAAGACCAGGACTAGAGTCAAGACTAGGACCAGAGTCAAGACCAGGACCAGAGTCAAGACCAGAGTCAAGACCAGAGTCAAGACCAGAGTCAAGACCAGAGTCAAGACCAGAGTCAAGACCAGAGTCAAGACCAGAGTCAAGACAAGGACTAGAGTCAAGACCAGGACTAGAGTCAAGACCAGGACCAGAGTCAAGACCAGGACCAGAGTCAAGACCAGAGTCAAGACAAGGACTAGAGTCAAGACCAGGACTAGAGTCAAGACCAGGACCAGAGTCAAGACCAGAGTCAAGACCAGAGTCAAGACCAGAGTCAAGACAAGGACTAGAGTCAAGACCAGGACTAGAGTCAAGACCAGGACCAGAGTCAAGACCAGAGTCAAGGCCAGAGTCAAGACCAGAGTCAAGACAAGGACCAGAGTCAAGACAAGGACCAGAGTCAAGACCAGGACCAGAGTCAAGACCAGAGTCAAGACCAGAGTCAAGACCAGAGTCAAGACCAGAGTCAAGACAAGGACTAGAGTCAAGACCAGGACTAGAGTCAAGACCAGGACCAGAGTCAAGACCAGGACCAGAGTCAAGACCAGGACCAGAGTCAAGACCAGAGTCAAGACCAGAGTCAAGACCAGAGTCAAGACCAGAGTCAAGACAAGGACTAGAGTCAAGACCAGGACTAGAGTCAAGACTAGGACCAGAGTCAAGACCAGGACCAGAGTCAAGACCAGAGTCAAGACCAGAGTCAAGACCAGAGTCAAGACCAGAGTCAAGACCAGAGTCAAGACCAGAGTCAAGACAAGGACTAGAGTCAAGACCAGGACTAGAGTCAAGACCAGGACCAGAGTCAAGACCAGGACCAGAGTCAAGACCAGAGTCAAGACAAGGACTAGAGTCAAGACCAGGAATAGAGTCAAGACCAGGACCAGAGTCAAGACTAAGGAACTCAGCAGCTCAGACTTGGCTAGTGTGGAGCAGAACACTCCATCATCTTGTCCGCCCTCCTGGTTCTGGATCATCATCCGACAGTTTACACTCGGCGCCGGCGCCAGAGAAGATAAATCCGGACCTGGATCCGACCCAGCAGAACAAAAGCTTTATTAATCCTATAGAGTAGCTCAGTGTGATTGACAGCTCATGAAGTCCTGCTAGAAGAACCTGCTGAGTCAGGTCCGGTCCACGGAACCAGAAGAACCTGCTGAGTCAGGTCCGGTCCACGGAACCAGAAGAACCTGCTGAGTCAGGTCCGGTCCACGGAACCAGAAGAACCTGCTGAGTCAGGTCCGGTCCACGGAACCAGAAGAACCTGCTGAGTCAGGTCCGGTCCACGGAACCAGAAGAACCTGCTGAGTCAGGTCCGGTCCACGGAACCAGAAGAACCTGCTGAGTCAGGTCCGGTCCACGGAACCAGACCGGACGGGTCGAGCGGAGACTCATCTCAGAGAAACAAAACAACAAAACACTCGACTCACCTTTCATGCCGAACTTGGAGCGACGTCCGTATTTGTTGATGAGAACGAAGAGAACGAGGAGCAGGAAACATGTGAAGCCGGCGAGACCCACAGCGAGAGACACCTGTACACAGGTGTACACACATGTGACTATATGATGACACCTGTACACACCTGTACACACGTGTTACTATATGATGACACCTGTACACACCTGTACACACGTGTGACTATATGATGACACCTGTACACACCTGTACACACATGTGACTATATGATGACACCTGTACACACCTGTACACACATGTGACTATATGATGACACCTGTACACACCTGTACACACATGTGACTATATGATGACACCTGTACACAGGCGTACACACATGTGACTATATGATGACACCTGTACACACCTGTACACACGTGTGACTATATGATGACACCTGTACACACCTGTACACACATGTGACTATATGATGACACCTGTACACACCTGTACACACATGTGACTATATGATGACACCTGTACACACCTGTACACAGGTGTACACACATGTGACTATATGATGACACCTGTACACACCTGTACACACATGTGACTATATGATGACACCTGTACACACCTGTACACAGGTGTACACACATGTGACTATATGATGACACCTGTACACACCTGTACACAGGTGTACACACATGTGACTATATGATGACACCTGTACACACATGTGACTATATGATGACACCTGTACACACATGTGACTATATGATGACACCTGTACACACATGTGACTATATGATGACACCTGTACACACCTGTACACACATGTGACTATATGATGACACCTGTACACACCTGTACACACGTGTGACTATATGATGACACCTGTACACACCTGTACACACGTGTGACTATATGATGACACCTGTACACACGTGTGACTATATGATGACACCTGTACACACATGTGACTATATGATGACACCTGTACACACCTGTACACACGTGTGACTATATGATGACACCTGTACACACCTGTACACACATGTGACTATATGATGACACCTGTACACACCTGTACACACGTGTGACTATATGATGACACCTGTACACACCTGTACACACATGTGACTATATGATGACACCTGTACACACCTGTACACACATGTGACTATATGATGACACCTGTACACACCTGTACACACGTGTGACTATATGATGACACCTGTACACACCTGTACACACGTGTGACTATATGATGACACCTGTACACACATGTGACTATATGATGACACCTGTACACACCTGTACACACGTGTGACTATATGATGACACCTGTACACACCTGTACACACATGTGACTATATGATGACACCTGTACACACCTGTACACACATGTGACTATATGATGACACCTGTACACACCTGTACACACATGTGACTATATGATGACACCTGTACAGACCTGTACACACGTGTTACTATATGATGACACCTGTACACACCTGTACACACATGTGACTATATGATGACACCTGTACACACCTGTACACACGTGTTACTATATGATGACACCTGTACACACCTGTACACACATGTGACTATATGATGACACCTGTACACACATGTGACTATATGATGACACCTGTACACACCTGTACACACATGTGACTATATGATGACACCTGTACACACATGTGACTATATGATGACACCTGTACACACCTGTACACACATGTGACGATATGATGACACCTGTACACAGGTGTACACACGTGTGACTATATGATGACACCTGTACACACGTGTGACTATATGATGACACCTGTACACACCTGTACACACGTGTGACTATATGATGACACCTGTACACACGTGTGACTATATGATGACACCTGTACACACCTGTACACACGTGTGACTATATGATGACACCTGTACACACCTGTACACACGTGTGACTATATGATGACAACTGTACACACGTGTGACTATATGATGACACCTGTACACACCTGTACACACGTGTGACTATATGATGACACCTGTACACACGTGTGACTATATGATGACACCTGTACACACCTGTACACACGTGTGACTATATGATGACACCTGTACACACCTGTACACACGTGTGACTATATGATGACAACTGTACACACGTGTGACTATATGATGACACCTGTACACACCTGTACACACGTGTGACTATATGATGACACCTGTACACACCTGTACACACGTGTGACTATATGATGACACCTGTACACACCTGTACACACGTGTGACTATATGATGACACCTGTACACACCTGTACACACTTGTGACTATATGATGACACCTGTACACACCTGTACACACATGTGACTATATGATGACAACTGTACACACGTGTGACTATATGATGACACCTGTACACACGTGTGACTATATGATGACACCTGTACACACCTGTACACACGTGTGACTATATGATGACACCTGTACACACGTGTGACTATATGATGACACCTGTACACACCTGTACACACGTGTGACTATATGATGACAACTGTACACACGTGTGACTATATGATGACACCTGTACACACGTGTGACTATATGATGACAACTGTACACACGTGTGACTATATGATGACACCTGTACACACCTGTACACACGTGTGACTATATGATGACAACTGTACACACGTGTGACTATATGATGACACCTGTACACACGTGTGACTATATGATGACAACTGTACACACGTGTGACTATATGATGACACCTGTACACACGTGTGACTATATGATGACAACTGTACACACCTGTACACACGTGTGACTATATGATGACACCTGTACACACCTGTACACACGTGTGACTATATGATGACACCTGTACACACCTGTACACACTTGTGACTATATGATGACACCTGTACACACCTGTACACACATGTGACTATATGATGACAACTGTACACACGTGTGACTATATGATGACACCTGTACACACCTGTACACACGTGTGACTATATGATGACACCTGTACACACGTGTGACTATATGATGACACCTGTACACACGTGTGACAATATGATGACACCTGTACACACACGTGACAATATGATGACACCTGTACACACACGTGTGACTATATGATGACACCTGTACACACACGTCACAATATGATGACACCTGTACACAAATGTGATTATATGATGACACCTGTACACACGTGTGACAATATGATGACACCTGTACACACACGTGACAATATGATGACACCTGTACACACACGTGTGACTATATGATGACACCTGTACACACATGTCACAATATGATGACACCTGTACACACACGTCACAATATGATGACACCTGTACACACATGTCACAATATGATGACACCTGTACACACATGTCACAATATGATGACACCTGTACACACACGTCACAATATGATGACACCTGTACACACACGTCACAATATGATGACACCTGTACACACACGTCACAATATGATGACACCTGTACACACACGTCACAATATGATGACACCTGTACACACATGTCACAATATGATGACACCTGTACACACATGTCACAATATGATGACACCTGTACACACATGTCACAATATGATGACACCTGTACACACATGTCACAATATGATGACACCTGTACACACATGTCACAATATGATGACACCTGTACACACACGTCACAATATGATGACACCTGTACACACATGTCACAATATGATGACACCTGTACACACACGTCACAATATGATGACACCTGTACACACACGTCACAATATGATGACACCTGTACACACATGTCACAATATGATGACACCTGTACACACACGTCACAATATGATGACACCTGTACACACACGTCACAATATGATGACACCTGTACACACACGTCACAATATGATGACACCTGTACACACACGTCACAATATGATGACACCTGTACACACACTTCACAATATGATGACACCTGTACACACACTTCACAATATGATGACACCTGTACACACACGTCACAATATGATGACACCTGTACACACACGTCACAATATGATGACACCTGTACACACACTTCACAATATGATGACACCTGTACACACACGTCACAATATGATGACACCTGTACACACACGTCACAATATGATGACACCTGTACACACACGTCACAATATGATGACACCTGTACACACATGTGACTATATGATGACACCTGTACACACATGTCACAATATGATGACACCTGTACACACATGTCACAATATGATGACACCTGTACACACACTTCACAATATGATGACACCTGTACACACACGTCACAATATGATGACACCTGTACACACACGTCACAATATGATGACACCTGTACACACACTTCACAATATGATGACACCTGTACACACACGTCACAATATGATGACACCTGTACACACACGTCACAATATGATGACACCTGTACACACACGTCACAATATGATGACACCTGTACACACATGTGACTATATGATGACACCTGTACACACATGTCACAATATGATGACAACACCACGACCATA
>NC_141823.1:1486152-1488652 GCF_982586985.1 Callionymus lyra
AGGCTTCGTAGTATTTCTTTGAGAGGCTTCGTAGTATTTCTTTGAGAGGCTTCGTAGTATTTTTATTTGAGAGGCTTCGTAGTATTTCTTTGACAGGCTTCGTAGTATTTCTTAGAGAGGCTTCGTAGTATTTCTTTGACAGGCTTCGTAGTATTTCTTAGGGAGGCTTCGTAGTATTACTTAGTGAGGCTTCATATTATTTCTTTGAGAGGCTTCATAGAATTTTTATTTGAGAGGGTTCGTAGTATTACTTCAGGATGCTTCGTCGTATTACTTAGTGAGGCTTCATATTATTTCTTTCAGAGGCTTCATAGTTTTTATTTCTGAGGCTTCGTAGTATTTCTTAGGGAGGCTTTGTAGTATTTATTTGAGAGGGTTCGTAGTATTACTTCGGGATGCTTCGTAGTATTACTTAGCGAGGCTTCGGAGTATTTATTTGTGATGCTTCGTAGCATTACTTAGGGAGGCTTCGGAGTAATAATTTGTGATGCTTCGTAGTATTTCTTTGAGAGGCTTCGTAGTATTTATTTTTGAGGCTTCGTAGTATTACTTTGGGATGCTTCGTAGTATTACTTAGCGGGGCTTTGTAGTATTACTTAGCGAGGCTTCTTAGCATTACTTAGCGAGGCTTCGTAGTATAACTTAGCGAGGCTTCGTAGTATTACTTAGCGAGGGTTCATTATATTACTAGTAATAGTAGTAATGCTAGAAAAAAGTAGTGAATGAACCACCGCCCAAAATAACAAACATTCACTTTTGTTCTGAAAGTCTTTTTCAGATTCTTCCTCAGGAAACTGTCAATCTCTGTCAAAGGTCAGAGGTCGAAGGTCGAAGCCTCACCTTCTCGGTCCATGTCCATGAGGAAGTGTCCGTACACGGTCTTGGTCGCGGTGCCCAGAGCGTTGCTGGCCTCCAGCGTGTAGTTGCCGTTGTTGAGGTGCGTGGGGTTCTGGAAGAGCAGGCAGCCCTCCAGGTAGTCCTGGTACGAGTCCACCTCGCTGCGCACGAACTGGTCCTGCTGGACCTCCTGGCGCTTGTGGATCCATCGCAGCCGCGGAGGAGGAAACCCACGGACGCTGAACTCGATGCAGGTGTCGTGACGCTTCTCCGGCTCGGACAGACGCAGGATGACGGGAGGAACTGAGGAGTCGGAACCAGAACCAGAGCCAGAGTCAGAGTCAGAGTCAGAGTCAGAGTCAGAGTCAGAGTCAGAGTCTAGCGACACACTAGTGACACACTAGCAACACCCGTACGACACACTAGCGACACACTAACGACACACTAGCGACACACTAACAAGCACTAGCGACACACTAGTGACATACTAGCAACACCCGTACGACACACTAGCGACACACTAACGACACACTAGCGACACACTAACAAGCACTAGCGACACACTAGTGACATACTAGCAACACCTGTACAACACACTAGCGACACACTAACGACACACTAGCGACACACTAACAAGCACTAGTGACACACTAACGACTCACTAACGACACACTAACGACACACTAGCGAAACAATAGCGACACACTAACGACACACTAGCGACACACTAACAAGCACTAGTGACACACTAACGACTCACTAACGACACACTAACGACACACTAACGACTCACTAACGACACACTAACGACACACTAGCGAAACAATAACGACACACTAACGACACACTAGCGACTCACTAACGACACACTAACGACACACTAACGACACACTAACGACTCACTAACGACACACTAACGACACACTAACGACTCACTAACGACACACTAACGACACACTAGCGAAACAATAACGACACACTAACGACACACTAGCGACTCACTAACGACACAGTAACGATACACTAACGACACACTAACGACACACTAACGACTCACTAACGACACACTAACGACACACTAACAAGCACTAGCGACACACTAGTGACATACTAGCAACACCCGTACAACACACTAGCGACACACTAACGACACACTAGCGACACACTAACAAGCACTAGTGACACACTAACGACTCACTAACGACACACTAACGACACACTAGCGAAACAATAGCGACACACTAACGACACACTAGCGACACACTAACAAGCACTAGTGACACACTAACGACTCACTAACGACACACTAACGACACACTAACGACTCACTAACGACACACTAACGACACACTAGCGAAACAATAACGACACACTAACGACACACTAGCGACTCACTAACGACACACTAACGACACACTAACGACACACTAACGACTCACTAACGACACACTAACGACACACTAACGACTCACTAACGACACACTAACGACACACTAGCGAAACAATAACGACACACTAACGACACACTAGCGACTCACTAACGACACAGTAACGATACACTAACGACACACTAACGACACACTAACGACTCACTAACGACACACTAACGACACACTAATGACACACTAACGACTCACTAACGACACACTAACGACACACTAGC
>NC_141823.1:1496152-1503652 GCF_982586985.1 Callionymus lyra
GGGGGCACAAGAAGGTGGGGCAGGTCCTGAGGCGGGCAGCAGTGAGGGTGAGGGTGACCTGCTCGAACCTGTTGAAAAAGTTGTTCAGTCCATTTGCCTCCTCCACCGTGTCCACTGCAGTCAGAGAGGCCTTGGTCTTGTGTCCAGTGATGGTTTTAACATCATCCCTGACTCTCTTATTTCTTCTCGGCTCAGCTTCTCCTCCAACCTCCTCCTTAGGTGTCCTTTGCCTCCCTCAAGCTTCACCTCCTGCTGAGCTGATCTCATGGCGTCCCTGTCTCTGCTCCTGAAAGCCACTTTCTTCCTGTTAAGAACATCCTTGACCTCCTTTGTTACCCACAGTTTATTATTAGGGTAACAGTGACAGTCTTATCAGGGGCGACAACGTCCAAGCAGAAATTTAAATAGACCCCACTGTAAGTAAGTAAGTAATATTTATTTATATAGCGCTTTTCGAGACCAGGGTCACAAAGCACTTAAACAATCGAAACAATACTCAAAAAAGTACATACTTTAAAGATCAAGATAATACTGAGAACAACACAGGAGTTCGAGAAATTCAAGGAAAAGCCTGAACAAATAGAAACGTCTTAAGATGTTTCTTAAAGGAGTCAGTAGATCATCAAGCGCAAAGAGAGAGAAGATCGTTCCAAAGCTTAGGAGCAACAGCCTGAAAAGATTTCTCTCCTCTGGTCCTGAACCGTGTGCGTGGAACCATAAGTAGATTCTGATCCACAGACCTCAGAGCCCGAGCTGGGGTGTAAGGCTGGATCAGATCAGTGATTTAAGGAGGAGCCTGACCATGAATAGCTCTGAAAGTAAGAACCCGAATTTTAAAGTTTATCCTGAAAGAAACTGGAAGCCAGTGAAGAGTTTTGAGGATCGTAGAAATGTGAGTTCTTCTACTAGAGCGGCTCAGAATTCTCGCTGCAGAGTTCTGAATCAACTGCAGGCGAGACGATCCTTCTTGTTTAGACATGAAAACAAACTGTTACAATAGTCCAGACGAGAAGAAACAAACGCATGAATTATAAGATCCAGATCATGTTCCGACAACATTTTCCTAAGTTTAGAGATTTTTCTCAGTTGAAGGAAACAGTTTCTGGTCAGTTTTCTTCAGTGTTGAACAAGAGACATGTCTTTATCAAATACAACACCCAGGTTTCTCAGGCTCAGTTTGACAGACTGACCTAAGTCACCCAAGTACTGACTCAACCCTGGAACCTTATCATCAGGAGCAATCACCAGAGTTTCAGTTTTGTCCACATTTAGCTGTAAAGTGTTTTCACTCATTGTTTGATTTCTAGCAAACAATTGACTAAGTTCAGCCTCTGGAGCTCAGTTGGATCAAAAGAGCAGTAGAGCTGGATGTCATCAGCAAAAATGTAATGTAAGAAACATCTGGAAATCTCTGAATGATTTTACCAAGGGGAATCAAGTACAGCAAAAACAACAAAGGACCCAGAACAGGACCTTGAGGGACTCCAGACAGTCTTCATCCCTCAGTCTTCTCAGCAGGATCTGGTTCAACTGTGTCAAAGGCTGAGGACAGATCCAAGAGAACCAGAACATCATGATGTCACTGGACACCTTCAGTAAAGCTGTCTCCGTAGATGTTTACGGAAGCCAGACTGAAACTTCTCATGGATGTCGCTCTGATCCAAGAACAGCTGCTCAGACACAACCTTCTCCAAGATCTTGGACAAGAAAGGGAGCTTAGAAATAGGCCTGAAATGACTGAGCTCAGTCGGGTCTAAGCCTGGTTATTTGAGCAGAGGCTCCACAATGGTTTAAATGCATTGGGAAAAACCCCTGTGGAAAGGGAGAGGTTCACCATATTGGTAACTCAGGGGCCAATTACATCAAATACTTTGATGAAAAGCCTACAAGGAAGGACGTCATCTGAGCAAGAGGAGGGTTTCATCTTGTTCACTAGTGCCGAAATATCACCCAAAGATACAGCAGTGAAGGAGGACCAAGAGGAGGAGAGGGGCTCAGAGACAGTAGGGGTTCCAAACAAAGGGGGAGAGATTTTCTCTTTGATCAATTTAATTTTGTCAATGAAAAATCTCAACAATGCATTGCTGTCAGCTTCACAGAAGACATGACTTGAGGAGCAGGAGACACGAGAGAACACAAACACACACACACACACACACACACACACACACACACACACACACACACACACACACACACACTTTAACACACACACACATACACACTTTAACACACACACACACACTTTAACACACACACACACACACACTTTAACACACACACACACATACACACTTTAACACACACGCACACATACACACTTTAACACACACACACACACTTTAACACACACACACACATACACACTTTAACACACACACACACATACACACTTTAACACACACACACACACTTTAACACACACACACACATACACACTTTAACACACACACACACATACACACTTTAACACACACACACACACTTTAACACACACACACACACACACTTTAACACACACACACACATACACACTTTAACACACACACACACATCAAGAGTTTCAGTCGAGAAAACAACGAGTTAAACTTTTCTTCCTGGAGATGAAAGAGAAACGAAGGTGTGAAGAATCTTCGATGTCACTTCCTGTTGCTCACCTGCAGGAATCATTACCTGAGTTTCTCATCCATAATTCACGCCTCGCTCCTGCCTGACCTCCGCTCACGACCTAAGTCTGGCCAATCACGGCCTGAGAAGCTAAACGAGGCCCAGATTGAAACCACGACGGAAGAATGAAGCTGCAGGAGCGACGACCTTCAGGGCGGTGAAGGTCGTGGATCAGAAGTTTCAAAACAATGATTTATTCTGGATCTAAAGAGACCAACAACGTTGTTTGACCTTTTGAACCTTTGTTTGCATCACTTTAACGTCAGATTCTCGACCCTCAGGTTCTTGACCTTGAAACCATCGGGTCACGTCACGATCCTGGACAGACATGAACAACCGATCCAGGTCTACGAGTGAGAAGGTGGAACGTGGTTTAGAAAGAGCTGAGCTAAAGGACTCTGAAGAGACCAGGACAGACTCAGAGCAGAACTAAGTCACTCAGGTGTTTGGGTCTCGGGAGGAGACCACGGGTCAGAAGCAGTTTTAGAAACTATGTTTCCTGCTTAACTTTGATGATGAACATCATTGTGTCAGAAACACTTTTGCTGTTATTCTATTTTCTTATTTCACGTATTTTATAACATTTTTCTTCTGTAGTTTTTATTTCAATATAGTTTCTTTGAAATAAAATATTTAGATTAAAAAAATTAAAATGAACAGTTACTATAACAACACCAGAGTCAAGTACTGGACAATACTACACATATATACTTGTTACTGTACTATCACAACACCAGAGTCAAGTACTGGACAATACTACACATATATACTTGTTACTACACTATCACAACACCAGAGTCAAGTACTGGACAATACTACACATATATACTTGTTACTACACTATCACAACACCAGAGTCAAGTACTGAACAATACTACACATATATACTTGTTACTACACTATCACAACACCAGAGTCAAGTACTGGACAATACTACACATATATACTTGTTACTACACTATCACAACACCAGAGTCAAGTACTGGACAATACTACACATATATACTTGTTACTAAACTATCACAACACCAGAGTCAAGTACTGGACAATACTACACATATATACTTGTTACTACACTATCACAACACCAGAGTCAAGTACTGGACAATACTACACATATATACTTGTTACTACACTATCACAACACCAGAGTCAAGTACTGGACAATACTACACATATATACTTGTTACTACACTATCACAACACCAGAGTCAAGTACTGGACAATACTACACATATATACTTGTTACTGTACTATCACAACACCAGAGTCAAGTACTGGACAATACTACACATATATACTTGTTACTACACTATCACAACACCAGAGTCAAGTACTGGACAATACTACACATATATACTTGTTACTACACTATCACAACACCAGAGTCAAGTACTGGACAATACTACACATATATACTTGTTACTAAACTATCACAACACCAGAGTCAAGTACTGGACAATACTACACATATATACTTGTTACTACACTATCACAACACCAGAGTCAAGTACTGGACAATACTACACATATATACTTGTTACTACACTATCACAACACCAGAGTCAAGTACTGGACAATACTACACATATATACTTGTTACTACACTATCACAACACCAGAGTCAAGTACTGGACAATACTACACATATATACTTGTTACTGTACTATCACAACACCAGAGTCAAGTACTGGACAATACTACACATATATACTTGTTACTACACTATCACAACACCAGAGTCAAGT
The DNA here is from genome assembly GCF_982586985.1 of Callionymus lyra. Lineage (NCBI taxonomy): Eukaryota > Metazoa > Chordata > Actinopteri > Syngnathiformes > Callionymidae > Callionymus > Callionymus lyra. Next base: position 1,500,568 of record NC_141823.1, read on the forward strand.
ACTGGACAATACTACACATATATACTTGTTACTACACTATCACAACACCAGAGTCAAGTACTGGACAATACTACACATATATACTTGTTACTACACTATCACAACACCAGAGTCAAGTACTGGACAATACTACACATAAATACTTGTTACTACTATACTATACTATCACTTCATATCCTTGTATCATCAACACACTCTTGATAAAAACTACACACGTGACGTGAAAATGTTGACAAAAAGACATAAAAACACTAAAACCTTAAATGAAACAGACGTGTGGTCATAATGTTCTGGTCCTCACAGGGACGACCCTGAGGCTCGACACCCAGACCGGGTCAGGAGGTCCAGTCCTGAGCGACCATCAGGCAGATTAGCATTAGCAGCGGCGCGACCTCGCGGCGAGCGCTAACAGCAGGACGTTAGCTAACGATCCGAGAACCGACGACCTTTCGGTTCCGAGGCTCGTCTTCATTCGAACTTTTCATGACTCGACGAACTCGTGATGTTTTATTATTTGTTGACTTTGAAGTTTGTTCATCATTTCATCACAACTTTTACGTTTTAAAACTTTATTACGTCTTTTTTCAACAATTGACTTCAATCATTTTAAAATTTGATTTGACTTGAATAATTGAATTAAAAAATATTCTATAAAACCAAAGATATTTTTACACGTAGAGCTTGATATTCTAACAACAATAATACTATTAAAAACAGACATTACTAACAGAGCGCCTCGTTGAACTTTCAGCCAATCATGCGACGCGCGGACGATCATGTGATCATGTGATCATGTGATCATGTGATCATGTGACGCGGTCGAGTCGAGTCGAGTCGAGTCACAATCATTTAAAAAATACTCTTTTCATTTGTGAATCCAGTTGTAAAACACAGTCACAGGTGAGACCGGACTCGGATCTCAGGTGTGACCGGACTCGGATCACAGGTGAGAACGGACTCGGATCTCAGGTGAGACCGGACTCGGATCACAGGTGAGACCGGACTCGGATCACAGGTGAGAACGGACTCGGATCACAGGTGAGACCGGACTCGGATCACAGGTGAGACCGGACTCGGATCACAGGTGAGAACAGACTCGGATCACAGGTGAGAACGGACTCGGATCTCAGGTGAGACCGGACTCGGATCTCAGGTGAGACCGGACTCGGATCACAGGTTCACAGGTGAGAACAGACTCGGATCACAGGTGAGAATGGACTCGGATCTCAGGTGAGACCGGACTCGGATCACAGGTGAGAACGGACTCGGATCACAGGTGAGAACGGACTCGGATCTCAGGTGAGACCGGACTCGGATCACAGGTGAGACCGGACTCGGATCACAGGTGAGAACAGACTCGGATCACAGGTGAGAACGGACTCGGATCTCAGGTGAGACCGGACTCGGATCTCAGGTGTGACCGGACTCGGATCACAGGTGAGAACGGACTCGGATCTCAGGTGAGACCGGACTCGGATCACAGGTGAGACCGGACTCGGATCACAGGTGAGAACGGACTCGGATCACAGGTGAGACCGGACTCGGATCACAGGTGAGACCGGACTCGGATCACAGGTGAGAACAGACTCGGATCACAGGTGAGAACGGACTCGGATCTCAGGTGAGACCGGACTCGGATCTCAGGTGAGACCGGACTCGGATCACAGGTTCACAGGTGAGAACAGACTCGGATCACAGGTGAGAATGGACTCGGATCTCAGGTGAGACCGGACTCGGATCACAGGTGAGAACGGACTCGGATCACAGGTGAGAACGGACTCGGATCTCAGGTGAGACCGGACTCGGATCACAGGTGAGACCGGACTCGGATCACAGGTGAGAACAGACTCGGATCACAGGTGAGAACGGACTCGGATCTCAGGTGAGACCGGACTCGGATCTCAGGTGAGACCGGACTCGGATCACAGGTTCACAGGTGAGAACAGACTCGGATCACAGGTGAGAATGGACTCGGATCTCAGGTGAGACCGGACTCGGATCACAGGTGAGAACGGACTCGGATCACAGGTGAGAACGGACTCGGATCTCAGGTGAGACCGGACTCGGATCACAGGTGAGAACGGACTCGGATCACAGGTGAGACCGGACTCGGATCACAGGTGAGACCGGACTCGGATCACAGGTGAGAACGGACTCGGATCTCAGGTGAGACCGGACTCGGATCTCAGGTGAGACCGGACTCGGATCACAGGTTCACAGGTGAGAACAGACTCGGATCACAGGTGAGAATGGACTCGGATCTCAGGTGAGACCGGACTCGGATCACAGGTGAGAACGGACTCGGATCACAGGTGAGAACGGACTCGGATCTCAGGTGAGACCGGACTCGGATCACAGGTGAGACCGGACTCGGATCTCAGGTGAGACCGGACTCGGATCACAGGTGAGACCGGACTCGGATCTCAGGTGAGACCGGACTCGGATCACAGGTGAGACCGGACTCGGATCACAGGTGAGACCGGACTCGGATCACAGGTGAGACCGGACTCGGATCACAGGTGAGAACGGACTCGGATCTCAGGTGAGACCGGACTCGGATCTCAGGTGAGACCGGACTCGGATCACAGGTGAGACCGGACTCGGATCACAGGTGAGACCGGACTCGGATCTCAGGTGAGACCGGACTCGGATCTCAGGTGAGACCGGACTCGGATCACAGGTGAGACCGGACTCGGATCTCAGGTGAGACCGGACTCGGATCTCAGGTGAGACCGGACTCGGATCTCAGGTGAGACCGGACTCGGATCTCAGGTGAGACTGGACTCGGATCACAGGTGAGACCGGACTCGGATCACAGGTGAGACCGGACTCGGATCTCAGGTGAGACCGGACTCGGATCTCAGGTGAGACCGGACTCGGATCTCAGGTGAGACCGGACTCGGATCACAGGTGAGACCGGACTCGGATCACAGGTGAGACCGGACTCGGATCACAGGTGAGAACGGACTCGGATCACAGGTGAGAACGGACTCGGATCACAGGTGAGACCGGACTCGGATCTCAGGTGAGACCGGACTCGGATCTCAGGTGAGACCGGACTCGGATCACGGCGCCGGGCTCCGGG
>NC_141823.1:1508652-1548652 GCF_982586985.1 Callionymus lyra
GGAGTCACCAGCGAAGACTGGAGTCATCAGCGAAGACTGGAGTCACCAGCGAAGACTGGAGTCACCAGCGAAGACTGGAGTCACCAGCGAAGACTGGAGTCACCAGCGAAGACTGGAGTCACCAGCGAAGACTGGAGTCATCAGCGAAGACTGGAGTCACCAGCGAAGACTGGAGTCATCAGCGAAGACTGGAGTCACCAGCGAAGACTGGAGTCACCAGCGAAGACTGGAGTCACCAGCGAAGACTGGAGTCATCAGCGAAGACTGGAGTCACCAGCGAAGACTGGAGTCATCAGCGAAGACTGGAGTCACCAGCGAAGACTGGAGTCACCAGCGAAGACTGGAGTCACCAGCGAAGACTGGAGTCATCAGCGAAGACTGGAGTCACCAGCGAAGACTGGAGTCACCAGTGAAGACTGGAGTCACCAGCGAAGACTGGAGTCATCAGCGAAGACTGGAGTCACCAGCGAAGACTGGAGTCACCAGCGAAGACTGGAGTCATCAGCGAAGACTGGAGTCACCAGCGAAGACTGGAGTCACCAGCGAAGACTGGAGTCATCAGCGAAGACTGGAGTCACCAGCGAAGACTGGAGTCACCAGCGAAGACTGGAGTCATCAGCGAAGACTGGAGTCATCAGCGAAGACTGGAGTCATCAGCGAAGACTGGAGTCACCAGCGAAGACTCGAGTCATCAGCGAAGACTGGAGTCACCAGCGAAGACTGGAGTCACCAGCGAAGACTGGAGTCATCAGCGAAGACTGGAGTCACCAGCGAAGACTGGAGTCACCAGCGAAGACTGGAGTCACCAGCGAAGACTGGAGTCACCAGCGAAGACTGGAGTCACCAGCGAAGACTGGAGTCATCAGCGAAGACTGGAGTCATCAGCGAAGACTGGAGTCACCAGCGAAGACTGGAGTCACCAGCGAAGACTGGAGTCACCAGCGAAGACTGGAGTCACCAGCGAAGACTGGAGTCACCAGCGAAGACTGGAGTCACCAGCGAAGACTGGAGTCATCAGCGAAGACTGGAGTCATCAGCGAAGACTGGAGTCACCAGCGAAGACTGGAGTCACCAGCGAAGACTGGAGTCACCAGCGAAGACTGGAGTCTCTTGAGAAATATTCTTCCGCCCGGAGCGACGACATCGTTTCCAGAGCTGAATTATTCAGGCAGTAATTCTGGAGGATGAATGGAAGGTTGTGATAAGTACGTTTCAGCGAGCGAGTGATAAAACAGGAGTTTATAGTTTCGCCTCATGTGAAATAATGGTCGCATAAAAACAGAGTCTCTGGAAAAGTTCTTCGCTCAAGAGCCACTTTTAAACCCGCTATGAAGTTCCTGGAAGACAGAATGAGTCGAACCGTCGAACCGTCGAACCGTCGAACCATCGACCCATCGAACCGTCGAACCGTCGAACCGTCGAACCGTCGAACCGTCGAACCGTCGAACCGTCGAACCGTCGAACCGTCGAACCGTCGAACCGTCGAACCGTCGAACCGTCGAACCGTCTAACCGTCGAACCGTCGAACCGTCGACCCGTCGAACCGTCGAACCGTCGAACCGTCGACCCGTCGAACCGTCGAACCGTCGACCCGTCGAACCGTCGACCCGTCGAACCGTCGACCCGTCGAACCGTCGAACCGTCGAACCGTCTAACCGTCGAACCGTCGAACCGTCGACCCGTCGAACCGTCGACCCGTCGAACCGTCGACCCGTCGAACCGTCGAACCGTCGAACCGTCGAACCGTCGAACCGTCGAACCGTCGAACCGTCGACCCGTCGAACCGTCGAACCGTCGAACCGTCGAACCGTCGACCCGTCGAACCGTCGAACCGTCGAACCGTCGAACCGTCGAACCGTCGAACCGTCGACCCGTCGAACCGTCGAACCGTCGAACCGTCGAACCGTCGAACCGTCGAACCGTCGAACCGTCGAACCGTCGACCCGTCGAACCGTCGAACCGTCGAACCGTCGACCCTTCGAACCGTCGAACCGTCGAACCGTCGAACCGTCGAACCGTCGAACCGTCGAACCGTCGAACCGTCGAACCGTCGAACCGTCGAACCGTCGAACCGTCGAACCGTCGAACCGTCGAACCGTCGAACCGTCGAACCGTCGAACCGTCGAACCGTCGAACCGTCGAACCGTCGACCCGTCGAACCGTCGAACCGTCGAACCGTCGAACCGTCGAACCGTCGAACCGTCGACCCGTCGAACCGTCGAACCGTCGAACCGTCGAACCGTCGAACCGTCGAACCGTCGAACCGTCGAACCGTCGAACCGTCGAACCGTCGAACCGTCGAACCGTCGAACCGTCGACCCGTCGAACCGTCGAACCGTCGAACCGTCGAACCGTCGACCCGTCGAACCGTCGAACCGTCGAACCGTCGACCCGTCGAACCGTCGAACCGTCGAACCGTCGAACCGTCGAACCGTCGAACCGTCGAACCGTCGAACCGTCGAACCGTCGAACCGTCGAACCGTCGAACCGTCGAACCGTCGAACCGTCGAACCGTCGAACCGTCGAACCGTCGAACCGTCGAACCGTCGAACCGTCGAACCGTCGAACCGTCGAACCGTCGAACCGTCGAACCGTCGAACCGTCGAACCGTCGAACCGTCGAACCGTCGACCCGTCGAACCGTCGAACCGTCGACCCATCGAACCATCGAACCATCGAACCATCGAACCGTCGAACCGTCGAACCGTCGAACCATCGAACCATCGAACCATCGAACCATCGAACCATCGAACCATCGAACCGTCGAACCGTCGAACCGTCGAACCATCGAACCATCGAACCATCGAACCATCGAACCATCGACCCATCGAACCATCGAACCATCGAACCATCGAACCATCGAACCATCGAACCATCGAACCATCGAACCATCGAACCATCGACCATCGAACCATCGAACCATCGAACCATCGAACCATCGAACCATCGAACCATCGAACCATCGAACCATCGAACCATCGAACCATCGAACCATCGAACCGTCGAACCGTCGAACCGTCGAACCATCGAACCATCGAACCATCGAACCATCGACCCATCGAACCATCGAACCATCGAACCATCGAACCATCGAACCATCGAACCATCGAACCATCGAACCATCGAACCATCGACCATCGAACCATCGAACCATCGAACCATCGAACCATCGAACCATCGAACCATCGAACCATCGAACCATCGAACCATCGAACCATCGAACCATCGAACCATCGAACCATCGAACCATCGAACCATCGAACAGAGGTGGAGCTGTAGCGACTCAGGCTGACGAGGAGAAACCAGTCGCCATGGAGACCGTCTGACAGTTTATGAACGGCGTCTTGATTGAATCGATGAAATGGTGGAGTTGATTAAAAGAACAATCACAGTCTCCCGTGAGGCTCATCGTGCAGGAAACAGCTTCCGCTTCACTTCACGTTCTCCAGACTCCCTGTGGAGCCGCGAGTTAATGTGCGCCTGTGAGTCACGGAGACCAGAATCACAACCTGCTGCGTCTTGACGAGTAAACACAGAAATAAAACCACTGTTGCTCGAAAATAACAAAATAATCACTTGAAGGAAAATCATAGAAATAATGATTTAAAAGAAAGTGAAGAAAAGAATGAATTAGTTTGAAAACACATGAACATTTATAAACATTTATAAACATTTATAATAGTTTAAAAACATTTAGAAACATTTATTATCATTAATAAACATTTATAATAATTTATAAACATTTATAAACATTAACAATCATGTATAAATATTTAAAAACATTTAAAAACATTTAAAAACATGTATAAACATTTATAATTATTCAGTTATAATTAGTTATTATAATTTTACTTTTACATTTTTTTAGGACCAATAAGGACAAAAGGGAACAATATTATCATAATAACTAACAACATGAACAGTGTCTCTCTCTGACAGTTGGTTTGTTGTAAAGATGTTATTTTCAGCTTCAACCTGAATCAGGATGAAAAGAACCGGCAGCAACAGGACGGTCCAAATCCTGCCTGTGAGTCAGAACCAGCCCAGCGGCTTTAGTGAAGATCCAGAGGTCTGAGGAGAGTCAGAGAGTCGTGTTCTGAGTCCCAGAGATCGGACCGAACAAGTGTTAATTAAAACATCAGTGCTGAGCCGCGACTGCCCTCAACACGAGCCAGAACCGGCGCCAGACTGGACCGGACACATGGAGCCGACACGGCTCTTGGCCGGTGGACTGTGATCAGCCGAGGGACCCGGAGAGAAGCAGCGATGGAAGAGCTTCAGACACGAGCGTCTCAGAACACGTGCTTCGTGTTCCTGGACACAGAAGAGATTTCAGAAACAGGTCTGGACCGACCCATGGGTCGTCAAGACAACAGACGACTGAATCACTGTCAGAAGAGAAGCTACATTTAAAGATGCTACAATCAAAGCTACAGTCGTAGATGAAGAAGCTACAGTAGTAGATGAAGAAGCTACAGTCATAGATGAAGAAGCTACAGTTTTAGATGAAGAAGCTACAGTAGTAGATGAAGAAGCTACAGTCGTAGATGAAGAAGTTACAGTTGTAGATGAAGAAGCTACAGTAGTAGATGAAGAAGCTACAGTCGTAGATAAAGAAGCTACAGTTGTAGATGAACAAGTTACAGTTGTAGATGAAGAAGTTACAGTTGTAGATGAAGAAGCTACAGTTGTAGATGAAGAAGCTACAGTCATAGATGAAGAAGTTACAGTAGTAGATGAAGAAGCTACAGTCGTAGATGAAGAAGCTACAGTCATAGATGAAGAAGCTACAGTTTTAGATGAAGAAGCTACAGTAGTAGATGAAGAAGCTACAGTCGTAGATGAAGAAGTTACAGTTGTAGATGAAGAAGCTACAGTAGTAGATGAAGAAGCTACAGTCGTAGATAAAGAAGCTACAGTTGTAGATGAACAAGTTACAGTTGTAGATGAAGAAGTTACAGTTGTAGATGAAGAAGCTACAGTTGTAGATGAAGAAGCTACAGTCATAGATGAAGAAGTTACAGTAGTAGATGAAGAAGCTACAGTCGTAGATAAAGAAGCTACAGTTGTAGATGAAGAAGTTACAGTTGTAGATGAAGAAGCTACAGTCATAGATAAAGAAGCTACAGTTGTAGATGAAGAAGTTACAGTTGTAGATGAAGAAGCTACAGTCATAGATAAAGAAGCTACAGTTGTAGATGAAGAAGCTACAGTTGTAGATGAAGAAGTTACAGTTGTAGATGAAGAAGCTACAGTCATAGATGAAGAAGTTACAGTTGTAGATGAAGAAGTTACAGTTGTAGATGAAGAAGCTACAGTCGTAGATAAAGAAGTTACAGTTGTAGATGAAGAAGCTACAGTCATAGATGAAGAAGTTACAGTTGTAGATGAAGAAGTTACAGTTGTAGATGAAGAAGTTACAGTTGTAGATGAAGAAGCTACAGTCATAGATGAAGAAGTTACAGTTGTAGATGAAGAAGTTACAGTTGTAGATGAAGAAGCTACAGTCATAGATGAAGAAGTTACAGTTGTAGATGAAGAAGTTACAGTTGTAGATGAAGAAGCTACAGTCGTAGATAAAGAAGCTACAGTTGTAGATGAAGAAGTTACAGTTGTAGATGAAGAAGCTACAGTAGTAGATGAAGAAGCTACAGTCGTAGATAAAGAAGCTACAGTTGTAGATGAAGAAGTTACAGTTGTAGATGAAGAAGCTACAGTCATAGATGAAGAAGCTACAGTCATAGATGAAGAAGTTACAGTTGTAGATGAAGAAGTTACAGTTGTAGATGAAGAAGCTACAGTCATAGATGAAGAAGTTACAGTTGTAGATGAAGAAGCTACAGTAGTAGATGAAGAAGCTACAGTCATAGATAAAGAAGCTACAGTTGTAGATGAAGAAGTTACAGTTGTAGATGAAGAAGCTACAGTCATAGATGAAGAAGTTACAGTTGTAGATGAAGAAGCTACAGTAGTAGATGAAGAAGCTACAGTCGTAGATAAAGAAGCTACAGTTGTAGATGAAGAAGTTACAGTTGTAGATGAAGAAGCTACAGTCATAGATAAAGAAGCTACAGTTGTAGATGAAGAAGTTACAGTTGTAGATGAAGAAGCTACAGTCATAGATAAAGAAGCTACAGTTGTAGATGAAGAAGCTACAGTTGTAGATGAAGAAGCTACAGTCATAGATGAAGAAGCTACAGTCGTAGATAAAGAAGCTACAGTTGTAGATGAAGAAGTTACAGTTGTAGATGAAGAAGCTACAGTCATAGATGAAGAAGCTACAGTTGTAGATGAAGAAGCTACAGTCATAGATGAAGAAGCTACAGTAGTAGATGAAGAAGCTACAGTTGTAGATGAAGAAGCTACAGTCATAGATGAAGAAGTTACAGTTGTAGATGAAGAAGTTACAGTTGTAGATGAAGAAGCTACAGTCATAGATGAAGAAGCTACAGTTGTAGATGAAGAAGCTACAGTCGTAGATGAAGAAGCTACAGTCATAGATGAAGAAGTTACAGTAGTAGATGAAGAAGTTACAGTTGTAGATGAAGAAGCTACAGTAGTAGATGAAGAAGCTACAGTCGTAGATAAAGAAGCTACAGTTGTAGATGAAGAAGTTACAGTTGTAGATGAAGAAGCTACATTCATAGATGAAGAAGCTACAGTCATAGATGAAGAAGTTACAGTCATAGATGAAGAAGCTACAGTCGTAGATGAAGAAGCTACATTCATAGATGAAGAAGCTACAGTAGTAGATGAAGAAGCTACAGTCATAGATGAAGAAGTTACAGTCATAGATGAAGAAGCTACATTCATAGATGAAGAAGCTACAGTAGTAGATGAAGAAGCTACAGTAGTAGATGAAGAAGTTACAGTCATAGATGAAGAAGCTACATTCATAGATGAAGAAGCTACAGTAGTAGATGAAGAAGTTACAGTCATAGATGAAGAAGCTACAGTCATAGATGAAGAAGCTACAGTTGTAGATGAAGAAGCTACAGTAGTAGATGAAGAAGCTACAGTAGTAGATGAAGAAGCTACATTCATAGATGAAGAAGCTACAGTAGTAGATGAAGAAGCTACAGTAGTAGATGAAGAAGTTACAGTCATAGATGAAGAAGCTACAGTTGTAGATGAAGAAGCTACAGTCGTAGATGAAGAAGCTACAGTAGTAGATGAAGAAGCTACAGTTGTAGATGAAGAAGCTACAGTTGTAGATGAAGAAGCTACAGTTGTAGATGAAGAAGCTACAGTTGTAGATGAAGAAGCTACAGTCATAGATGAAGAAGCTACAGTCGTAGATAAAGAAGCTACAGTTGTAGATGAAGAAGTTACAGTTGTAGATGAAGAAGCTACAGTCATAGATGAAGAAGTTACAGTTGTAGATGAAGAAGTTACAGTTGTAGATGAAGAAGCTACAGTCATAGATGAAGAAGCTACAGTTGTAGATGAAGAAGCTACAGTCGTAGATGAAGAAGCTACAGTCATAGATGAAGAAGTTACAGTAGTAGATGAAGAAGTTACAGTTGTAGATGAAGAAGCTACAGTAGTAGATGAAGAAGCTACAGTCGTAGATAAAGAAGCTACAGTTGTAGATGAAGAAGTTACAGTTGTAGATGAAGAAGCTACAGTCATAGATGAAGAAGCTACAGTTGTAGATGAAGAAGCTACATTCATAGATGAAGAAGCTACAGTCATAGATGAAGAAGTTACAGTCATAGATGAAGAAGCTACAGTTGTAGATGAAGAAGCTACATTCATAGATGAAGAAGCTACAGTAGTAGATGAAGAAGCTACAGTCATAGATGAAGAAGTTACAGTCATAGATGAAGAAGCTACATTCATAGATGAAGAAGCTACAGTAGTAGATGAAGAAGTTACAGTCATAGATGAAGAAGTTACAGTAGTAGATGAAGAAGCTACATTCATAGATGAAGAAGCTACAGTAGTAGATGAAGAAGCTACAGTCGTAGATGAAGAAGCTACAGTAGTAGATGAAGAAGCTACATTCATAGATGAAGAAGCTACAGTAGTAGATGAAGAAGTTACATTCATAGATGAAGAAGCTACAGTAGTAGATGAAGAAGTTACAGTCATAGATGAAGAAGTTACAGTAGTAGATGAAGAAGCTACATTCATAGATGAAGAAGCTACAGTAGTAGATGAAGAAGCTACATTCATAGATGAAGAAGCTACAGTCATAGATGAAGAAGCTACAGTAGTAGATGAAGAAGCTACATTCATAGATGAAGAAGCTACAGTAGTCGATGAAGAAGTTACAGTCATAGATGAAGAAGCTACAGTCATAGATGAAGAAGTTACAGTAGTAGATGAAGAAGCTACATTCATAGATGAAGAAGCTACAGTAGTAGATGAAGAAGCTACAGTAGTAGATGAAGAAGTTACAGTCATAGATGAAGAAGCTACAGTTGTAGATGAAGAAGCTACAGTCGTAGATGAAGAAGCTACAGTAGTAGATGAAGAAGCTACAGTTGTAGATGAAGAAGCTACAGTTGTAGATGAAGAAGCTACAGTTGTAGATGAAGAAGCTACAGTTGTAGATGAAGAAGCTACAGTAGTAGATGAAGAAGCTACAGTTGTAGATGAAGAAGCTACAGTCGTAGATGAAGAAGCTACAGTTGTAGATGAAGAAGCTACAGTAGTAGATGAAGAAGCTACAGTCGTAGATGAAGAAGCTACAGTTGTAGATGAAGAAGCTACAGTAGTAGATGAAGAAGCTACAGTTGTAGATGAAGAAGCTACAGTAGTAGATGAAGAAGCTACAGTCGTAGATGAAGAAGCTACAGTAGTAGATGAAGAAGCTACAGTAGTAGATGAAGAAGCTACATTCATAGATGAAGAAGCTACAGTAGTAGATGAAGAAGCTACAGTAGTAGATGAAGAAGTTACAGTCATAGATGAAGAAGCTACAGTTGTAGATGAAGAAGCTACAGTAGTAGATGAAGAAGCTACAGTAGTAGATGAAGAAGTTACAGTCATAGATGAAGAAGCTACAGTTGTAGATGAAGAAGCTACAGTCGTAGATGAAGAAGCTACAGTAGTAGATGAAGAAGCTACAGTTGTAGATGAAGAAGCTACAGTTGTAGATGAAGAAGCTACAGTTGTAGATGAAGAAGCTACAGTTGTAGATGAAGAAGCTACAGTCATAGATGAAGAAGTTACAGTTGTAGATGAAGAAGCTACAGTAGTAGATGAAGAAGCTACATTCATAGATGAAGAAGCTACAGTAGTAGATGAAGAAGCTACAGTAGTAGATGAAGAAGTTACAGTCATAGATGAAGAAGCTACAGTTGTAGATGAAGAAGCTACAGTCGTAGATGAAGAAGCTACAGTAGTAGATGAAGAAGCTACAGTTGTAGATGAAGAAGCTACAGTTGTAGATGAAGAAGCTACAGTTGTAGATGAAGAAGTTACAGTTGTAGATGAAGAAGCTACAGTCATAGATGAAGAAGTTACAGTTGTAGATGAAGAAGATACAGTTGTAGATGAAGAAGCTACAGTCATAGATGAAGAAGTTACAGTTGTAGATGAAGAAGCTACAGTCATAGATGAAGAAGCTACAGTTGTAGATGAAGAAGCTACATTCATAGATGAAGAAGCTACAGTCATAGATGAAGAAGTTACAGTCATAGATGAAGAAGCTACAGTTGTAGATGAAGAAGCTACATTCATAGATGAAGAAGCTACAGTAGTAGATGAAGAAGCTACAGTCATAGATGAAGAAGTTACAGTCATAGATGAAGAAGCTACATTCATAGATGAAGAAGCTACAGTAGTAGATGAAGAAGTTACAGTCATAGATGAAGAAGTTACAGTAGTAGATGAAGAAGCTACATTCATAGATGAAGAAGCTACAGTAGTAGATGAAGAAGCTACAGTCGTAGATGAAGAAGCTACAGTAGTAGATGAAGAAGCTACATTCATAGATGAAGAAGCTACAGTAGTAGATGAAGAAGTTACAGTCATAGATGAAGAAGTTACAGTAGTAGATGAAGAAGCTACATTCATAGATGAAGAAGCTACAGTAGTAGATGAAGAAGCTACATTCATAGATGAAGAAGCTACAGTCATAGATGAAGAAGCTACAGTAGTAGATGAAGAAGCTACAGTTGTAGATGAAGAAGTTACAGTCATAGATGAAGAAGTTACAGTAGTAGATGAAGAAGCTACATTCATAGATGAAGAAGCTACAGTCATAGATGAAGAAGCTACAGTAGTAGATGAAGAAGCTACAGTAGTAGATGAAGAAGTTACAGTCATAGATGAAGAAGTTACAGTAGTAGATGAAGAAGCTACATTCATAGATGAAGAAGCTACAGTAGTAGATGAAGAAGCTACATTCATAGATGAAGAAGCTACATTCATAGATGAAGAAGCTACAGTAGTCGATGAAGAAGTTACAGTCATAGATGAAGAAGCTACAGTCATAGATGAAGAAGTTACAGTAGTAGATGAAGAAGCTACATTCATAGATGAAGAAGCTACAGTAGTAGATGAAGAAGCTACAGTAGTAGATGAAGAAGTTACAGTCATAGATGAAGAAGCTACAGTTGTAGATGAAGAAGCTACAGTCGTAGATGAAGAAGCTACAGTAGTAGATGAAGAAGCTACAGTCGTAGATGAAGAAGCTACAGTAGTAGATGAAGAAGCTACATTCATAGATGAAGAAGCTACAGTAGTAGATGAAGAAGTTACAGTCATAGATGAAGAAGTTACAGTAGTAGATGAAGAAGCTACATTCATAGATGAAGAAGTTACAGTAGTAGATGAAGAAGCTACATTCATAGATGAAGAAGCTACAGTAGTAGATGAAGAAGTTACATTCATAGATGAAGAAGTTACAGTAGTAGATGAAGAAGCTACATTCATAGATGAAGAAGCTACAGTAGTAGATGAAGAAGCTACATTCATAGATGAAGAAGCTACAGTCATAGATGAAGAAGCTACAGTAGTAGATGAAGAAGCTACAGTTGTAGATGAAGAAGTTACAGTCATAGATGAAGAAGTTACAGTAGTAGATGAAGAAGCTACATTCATAGATGAAGAAGCTACAGTCATAGATGAAGAAGCTACAGTAGTAGATGAAGAAGCTACAGTAGTAGATGAAGAAGTTACAGTCATAGATGAAGAAGTTACAGTAGTAGATGAAGAAGCTACATTCATAGATGAAGAAGCTACAGTAGTAGATGAAGAAGCTACATTCATAGATGAAGAAGCTACAGTAGTAGATGAAGAAGCTACAGTCATAGATGAAGAAGCTACAGTAGTCGATGAAGAAGTTACAGTCATAGATGAAGAAGCTACAGTCATAGATGAAGAAGTTACAGTAGTAGATGAAGAAGCTACATTCATAGATGAAGAAGCTACAGTAGTAGATGAAGAAGCTACAGTAGTAGATGAAGAAGTTACAGTCATAGATGAAGAAGCTACAGTTGTAGATGAAGAAGCTACAGTCGTAGATGAAGAAGCTACAGTAGTAGATGAAGAAGCTACAGTTGTAGATGAAGAAGCTACAGTTGTAGATGAAGAAGCTACAGTTGTAGATGAAGAAGCTACAGTTGTAGATGAAGAAGCTACAGTAGTAGATGAAGAAGCTACAGTTGTAGATGAAGAAGCTACAGTCGTAGATGAAGAAGCTACAGTTGTAGATGAAGAAGCTACAGTAGTAGATGAAGAAGCTACAGTCGTAGATGAAGAAGCTACAGTTGTAGATGAAGAAGCTACAGTAGTAGATGAAGAAGCTACAGTTGTAGATGAAGAAGCTACAGTAGTAGATGAAGAAGCTACAGTCGTAGATGAAGAAGCTACAGTAGTAGATGAAGAAGCTACAGTAGTAGATGAAGAAGCTACATTCATAGATGAAGAAGCTACAGTAGTAGATGAAGAAGCTACAGTAGTAGATGAAGAAGTTACAGTCATAGATGAAGAAGCTACAGTTGTAGATGAAGAAGCTACAGTCGTAGATGAAGAAGCTACAGTAGTAGATGAAGAAGCTACAGTTGTAGATGAAGAAGCTACAGTTGTAGATGAAGAAGCTACAGTTGTAGATGAAGAAGCTACAGTTGTAGATGAAGAAGCTACAGTCATAGATGAAGAAGCTACAGTCGTAGATAAAGAAGCTACAGTTGTAGATGAAGAAGTTACAGTTGTAGATGAAGAAGCTACAGTCATAGATGAAGAAGTTACAGTTGTAGATGAAGAAGTTACAGTTGTAGATGAAGAAGCTACAGTCATAGATGAAGAAGTTACAGTTGTAGATGAAGAAGCTACAGTCATAGATGAAGAAGTTACAGTTGTAGATGAAGAAGTTACAGTTGTAGATGAAGAAGCTACAGTCATAGATGAAGAAGTTACAGTTGTAGATGAAGAAGCTACAGTCATAGATGAAGAAGCTACAGTTGTAGATGAAGAAGCTACAGTCGTAGATGAAGAAGCTACAGTCATAGATGAAGAAGTTACAGTAGTAGATGAAGAAGTTACAGTTGTAGATGAAGAAGCTACAGTAGTAGATGAAGAAGCTACAGTCGTAGATAAAGAAGCTACAGTTGTAGATGAAGAAGTTACAGTTGTAGATGAAGAAGCTACAGTCATAGATGAAGAAGCTACAGTTGTAGATGAAGAAGCTACATTCATAGATGAAGAAGCTACAGTCATAGATGAAGAAGCTACAGTAGTAGATGAAGAAGCTACATTCATAGATGAAGAAGCTACAGTAGTCGATGAAGAAGTTACAGTCATAGATGAAGAAGCTACAGTCATAGATGAAGAAGTTACAGTAGTAGATGAAGAAGCTACATTCATAGATGAAGAAGCTACAGTAGTAGATGAAGAAGCTACAGTAGTAGATGAAGAAGTTACAGTCATAGATGAAGAAGCTACAGTTGTAGATGAAGAAGCTACATTCATAGATGAAGAAGCTACAGTCATAGATGAAGAAGCTACAGTAGTAGATGAAGAAGCTACATTCATAGATGAAGAAGCTACAGTAGTCGATGAAGAAGTTACAGTCATAGATGAAGAAGCTACAGTCATAGATGAAGAAGTTACAGTAGTAGATGAAGAAGCTACATTCATAGATGAAGAAGCTACAGTAGTAGATGAAGAAGCTACAGTAGTAGATGAAGAAGTTACAGTCATAGATGAAGAAGCTACAGTTGTAGATGAAGAAGCTACAGTCGTAGATGAAGAAGCTACAGTAGTAGATGAAGAAGCTACAGTTGTAGATGAAGAAGCTACAGTTGTAGATGAAGAAGCTACAGTTGTAGATGAAGAAGCTACAGTTGTAGATGAAGAAGCTACAGTAGTAGATGAAGAAGCTACAGTTGTAGATGAAGAAGCTACAGTCGTAGATGAAGAAGCTACAGTTGTAGATGAAGAAGCTACAGTAGTAGATGAAGAAGCTACAGTTGTAGATGAAGAAGCTACAGTAGTAGATGAAGAAGCTACAGTCGTAGATGAAGAAGCTACAGTCATAGATGAAGAAGCTACAGTTGTAGATGAAGAAGCTACAGTTGTAGATGAAGAAGCTACAGTAGTAGATGAAGAAGCTACAGTTGTAGATGAAGAAGCTACAGTCGTAGATGAAGAAGCTACAGTTGTAGATGAAGAAGCTACAGTAGTAGATGAAGAAGCTACAGTCGTAGATGAAGAAGCTACAGTCGTAGATGAAGAAGCTACAGTCGTAGATGAAGAAGCTACAGTCGTAGATGAAGAAGCTACAGTAGTAGATGAAGAAGTTACAGTCATAGAAGAACAAAGCTACAGTTTGACAGTAAAATCTTTTCATATTCTCAACAGCGTCAGCGACTGTGACTGATCGATCATCATTTGTTGCATCAACAACGCAGCAGCAGCTCTTCTTACTTAAACATTTGGCGGCGACGAATGCAAACAGCAGCTGTTGCTGTGACTCCTGGAGAATCTTTCACTGCATCTTAACGCGGTTGTGAGTCTGTTGCTATGGAAACCAGAGGAGCACACGCTGACTCACACGGCTGTGAATCTGCTGAAGAAGAGCGACGACAAAAAACACCTGAAGTGGTCTTTGATTCTGACTCGAGCCGAGTCACAGTAATAATAGACGAGTCACAGTAACAATAGACGAGTCACAGTAATAATAGACGAGTCACAGTAATAATAGACGAGTCACAGTAATAATAGACGAGTCACAGTAATAATAGACGAGTCACAGTAATAATAGACGAGTCACAGTAATAATAGACGAGTCACAGTAATAATAGACGAGTCACAGTAATAATAGACGAGTCACAGTAATAATAGACGAGTCACAGTAATAATAGACGAGTCACAGTAATAATAGACGAGTCACAGTAATAATAGACGAGTCACAGTAACAATAGACGAGTCACAGTAATAATAGACGAGTCACAGTAATAATAGACGAGTCACAGTAATAATAGACGAGTCACAGTAATAATAGAGGAGTCACAGTAATAATAGAGGAGTCACAGTAATAATAGACGAGTCACAGTAGAGTCACAGTAATAATAGAGGAGTCACAGTAATAATAGACGAGTCACAGTAGAGTCACAGTAATAATAGAGGAGTCACAGTAATAATAGACGAGTCACAGTAATAATAGAGGAGTCACAGTAATAATAGACGAGTCACAGTAGAGTCACAGTAATAATAGAGGAGTCACAGTAATAATAGACGAGTCACAGTAATAATAGACGAGTCACAGTAGAGTCACAGTAATAATAGACGAGTCACAGTAATAATAGACGAGTCACAGTAATAATAGACGAGTCACAGTAATAATAGACGAGTCACAGTAATAATAGACGAGTCACAGTAATAATAGACGAGTCACAGTAATAATAGACGAGTCACAGTAATAATAGACGAGTCACAGTAATAATAGACGAGTCACAGTAATAATAGACGAGTCACAGTAATAATAGACGAGTCACAGTAATAATAGAGGGGTCACAGTAATAATAGACGAGTCACAGTAATAATAGACGAGTCACAGTAATAATAGACGAGTCACAGTAATAATAGACGAGTCACAGTAATAATAGACGAGTCACAGTAATAATAGAGGGGTCACAGTAATAATAGACGAGTCACAGTAATAATAGACGAGTCACAGTAATAATAGACGAGTCACAGTAATAATAGACGAGTCACAGTAATAATAGACGAGTCACAGTAATAATAGACGAGTCACAGTAATAATAGACGAGTCACAGTAATAATAGACGAGTCACAGTAATAATAGACGAGTCACAGTAATAATAGACGAGTCACAGTAATAATAGAGGGGTCACAGTAATAATAGACGAGTCACAGTAATAATAGACGAGTCACAGTAATAATAGACGAGTCACAGTAATAATAGACGAGTCACAGTAATAATAGACGAGTCACAGTAATAATAGACGAGTCACAGTAATAATAGACGAGTCACAGTAATAATAGAGGGGTCACAGTAATAATAGACGAGTCACAGTAATAATAGACGAGTCACAGTAATAATAGACGAGTCACAGTAATAATAGACGAGTCACAGTAATAATAGACGAGTCACAGTAATAATAGACGAGTCACAGTAATAATAGACGAGTCACAGTAATAATAGAGGGGTCACAGTAATAATAGACGAGTCACAGTAATAATAGACGAGTCACAGTAATAATAGACGAGTCACAGTAATAATAGACGAGTCACAGTAATAATAGACGAGTCACAGTAATAATAGACGAGTCACAGTAATAATAGACGAGTCACAGTAATAATAGACGAGTCACAGTAATAATAGACGAGTCACAGTAATAATAGACGAGTCACAGTAATAATAGACGAGTCACAGTAATAATAGACGAGTCACAGTAATAATAGACGAGTCACAGTAATAATAGAGGAGTCACAGTAATAATAGACGAGTCACAGTAATAATAGACGAGTCACAGTAGAGTCACAGTAATAATAGACGAGTCACAGTAATAATAGACGAGTCACAGTAATAATAGACGAGTCACAGTAATAATAGACGAGTCACAGTAATAATAGACGAGTCACAGTAATAATAGACGAGTCACAGTAATAATAGACGAGTCACAGTAATAATAGAGGGGTCACAGTAATAATAGACGAGTCACAGTAATAATAGACGAGTCACAGTAATAATAGACGAGTCACAGTAATAATAGACGAGTCACAGTAATAATAGACGAGTCACAGTAATAATAGACGAGTCACAGTAATAATAGACGAGTCACAGTAATAATAGACGAGTCACAGTAATAATAGACGAGTCACAGTAATAATAGACGAGTCACAGTAATAATAGAGGGGTCACAGTAATAATAGACGAGTCACAGTAATAATAGACGAGTCACAGTAATAATAGACGAGTCACAGTAATAATAGACGAGTCACAGTAATAATAGACGAGTCACAGTAATAATAGACGAGTCACAGTAATAATAGACGAGTCACAGTAATAATAGACGAGTCACAGTAATAATAGAGGGGTCACAGTAATAATAGACGAGTCACAGTAATAATAGACGAGTCACAGTAATAATAGACGAGTCACAGTAATAATAGACGAGTCACAGTAATAATAGACGAGTCACAGTAATAATAGACGAGTCACAGTAATAATAGACGAGTCACAGTAATAATAGACGAGTCACAGTAATAATAGACGAGTCACAGTAATAATAGACGAGTCACAGTAATAATAGACGAGTCACAGTAATAATAGACGAGTCACAGTAATAATAGACGAGTCACAGTAATAATAGAGGGGTCACAGTAATAATAGAGGGGTCACACCTGGTCCTCCTGCTCTAACTGGACTCAGGTGTTTCGCTTCTAAACCCCATCAGGTTCTGTTCGCTTCAGCGACTCACGCCGGCACTAATGAGTCGGACATTATTCGAGTCATGAAGACTCGAGCTCGACCGCACAAGAGGCGTCTGAGAGAAGAAACAATCATCCAAACGCACACTGAGACTCCCAAACGAGTCCCAGCTTCACAGGGGACCAGCGACGGGGAGATGAGACTCGTGGACGTCGTGAGTTCAGCAGATATTAGTGACACCAGCAGAGACACGAGGGTTCGAATCCCAACTTTCATTTTCTCAACTCAGTCTTGGTGACGTATCCTACTTCTGACGCCAACACACTCGCTCCAGGAGCAGCTGAGACATGGCAACACGCCAGCAGAGTCATGTGACCAGCTGGTCTCACCACGACACAGTTGCAGATTCATGACTCACGGGTTATACATTAGAGTCATCATCATGGCGCAAGATAACATTAGCTGCTAATCAATGCGTCTCAGCTTGTTTTAAGACTCCTTACAGTAAAAATTGAGGAGGTTCAGGAGGTTCAGGAGGTTCAGGAGGTTCAGGAGGTTCAGGAGGTTCAGGAGGTTCAGGAGGTTCAGGAGGTTCAGGAGGTTCAGGAGGTTGAGGAGGTTGAGGAGGTTCAGGAGGTTCAGGAGGTTCAGGAGGTTCAGGAGGTTCAGGAGGTTCAGGAGGTTCAGGAGGCGCTGGTTCAACTCCCTGGTGTTCGAGTCATTTGTGTTTGTTTGGCTTCAGGCGAACACGAGTCAGAGTCGCGGTGAACGAGGGATTAGAAAGAAGGTGAGATTAACGAGTCGAAGCAAACGATCGACGTCACTCGTGGATCTTGGAGAAGACGAGGTTTTACCCTCAAGAGGTTCCCCTGCCAGAGTGATGTGCAGCATCAGGATAGCTACAGTACACAACAGTAGGAATGAAAACACAACAACAGTAGGAATGAAAACACAACAACAGTTGGAATGAAAACACAACAACAGTAGGAATGAAAACACAACAACAGTAGGAATGAAAACACAACAACAGTAAGAATGAAAACACAACAACAGTAGGAATGAAAACACAACAACAGTAGGAATGAAAACACAACAACAGTAGGAATGAAAACACAACAACAGTAAGAATGAAAACACAACAACAGTAGGAATGAAAACACAACAACAGTTAGAATGAAAAGACAACAACAGTTAGAATGAAAACACAACAACAGTTAGAATGAAAAGACAACAACAGTTAGAATGAAAACAGAACAACAGTAGGAATGAAAACACAACAACAGTAGGAATGAAAACACAACAACAGTAGGAATGAAAACACAACAACAGTAGGAATGAAAACACAACAACAGTAAGAATGAAAACACAACAACAGTAGGAATGAAAACACAACAACAGTTAGAATGAAAAGACAACAACAGTTAGAATGAAAACACAACAACAGTTAGAATGAAAACACAACAACAGTAGGAATGAAAAGACAACAACAGTAATATTGAAAACACAACAACAGTTAGAATGAAAACACAACAACAGTAATATTGAAAATACAACAACAGTGAGATTGAAAACACAACTACAGTAAGAATGAAAACACAACAACAGTAAGAATGAAAACACAACAACAGTAAGAATGAAAACACAACAACAGTAATATTGAAAACACAACAAGAGTAATATTGAAAACACAACAACAGTAATATTGAAAACACAACAACAGTAAGAATGAAAACACAACAGTAAGAATGAAAACACAACAACAGTAAGAATGAAAACACAACAACAGTAATATTGAAAACACAACAAGAGTAATATTGAAAACACAACAACAGTAATATTGAAAACACAACAACAGTAAGAATGAAAACACAACAACAGTAAGAATGAAAACACAACAACAGTAATATTGAAAACACAACAAGAGTAATATTGAAAACACAACAACAGTAATATTGAAAACACAACAACAGTAAGAATGAAAACACAACAGTAAGAATGAAAACACAACAGTAAGAATGAAAACACAACAACAGTAATATTGAAAACACAACAACAGTAAGAATGAAAACACAACAACAGTAATATTGAAAACACAACAACAGTAAGAATGAAAACACAACAGTAAGAATGAAAACACAACAACAGTAAGAATGAAAACACAACAACAGTAAGAATGAAAACACAACAACAGTAATATTGAAAACACAACAACAGTAATATTGAAAACACAACAACAGTAATATTGAAAACACAACAACAGTAATATTGAAAACACAACAACAGTAATATTGAAAACACAACAACACAATCAGATCCTGTTTCTCTCTGTCCAAACACATCTGAGACTTTGTTTTGATTGACAGCTGCCGAGTCGGAGGTGTCAGAGCTCCGAACGACAACTGTCAATCACGAGAAGGAAGTGTTGCCATGGATACCAGCGGCCTGGAGAACCTCTCGACCTTGACCTCTGCTCTGAAGCCTCTCCTCACACAATACCTTGTTCTCGTGCCCGAGGTCGGACAAGGGGGCAGCAGCCCTTCACCTCACCCTTCACCTCACCCTTCACCTCACCCTTCACCTCACCCTTCACCTCACCCTTCACCTCCCCCTTCACCTCACCCTTCACCTCACCCTTCACCTCACCCTTCACCTCACCCTTCACCTCACCCTTCACCTCCCCCTTCACCTCACCCTTCACCTCACCCTTCACCTCTCCCTTCACTTCACCCTTCACCTCACCCTTCACCTCACCCTTCACCTCACCCTTCACCTCACCCTTCACCTCCCCCTTCACCTCACCCTTCACCTCACCCTTCACCTCACCCTTCACCTCACCCTTCACCTCACCCTTCACCTCCCCCTTCACCTCACCCTTCACCTCACCCTTCACCTCACCCTTCACCTCTCCCTTCACTTCACCCTTCACCTCACCCTTCACCTCTCCCTTCACCTCACCCTTCACCTCCCCCTTCACCTCACCCTTCACCTCCCCCTTCACCTCACCCTTCACCTCACCCTTCACCTCACCCTTCACCTCACCCTTCACCTCCCCCTTCACCTCACCCTTCACCTCACCCTTCACCTCACCCTTCACCTCTCCCTTCACTTCACCCTTCACCTCACCCTTCACCTCTCCCTTCACCTCACCCTTCACCTCACCCTTCACCCTTCACCTCCCCCTTCACCTCACCCTTCACCTCACCCTTCACCTCACCCTTCACCTCACCCTTCACCTCACCTTTCACCTCTCCCTTCACCTCTCCCTTCACTTCACCCTTCACCTCACCCTTCACCTCACCCTTCACCTCACCCTTCACCTCACCCTTCACCTCACCCTTCACCTCACCCTTCACCTCCCCCTTCACCTCACCCTTCACCTCACCCTTCACCTCACCCTTCACCTCACCCTTCACCTCACCCTTCACCTCACCCTTCACCTCCCCCTTCACCTCACCCTTCACCTCACCCTTCACCTCACCCTTCACCTCTCCCTTCACTTCACCCTTCACCTCACCCTTCACCTCTCCCTTCACCTCACCCTTCACCTCCCCCTTCACCTCACCCTTCACCTCCCCCTTCACCTCACCCTTCACCTCACCCTTCACCTCACCCTTCACCTCACCCTTCACCTCCCCCTTCACCTCACCCTTCACCTCACCCTTCACCTCACCCTTCACCTCTCCCTTCACTTCACCCTTCACCTCACCCTTCACCTCTCCCTTCACCTCACCCTTCACCTCACCCTTCACCCTTCACCTCCCCCTTCACCTCACCCTTCACCTCACCCTTCACCTCACCCTTCACCTCACCCTTCACCTCACCTTTCACCTCTCCCTTCACCTCTCCCTTCACTTCACCCTTCACCTCACCCTTCACCTCACCCTTCACCTCACCCTTCACCTCACCCTTCACCTCACCCTTCACCTCACCCTTCACCTCACCCTTCACCTCACCCTTCACCTCACCCTTCACCTCACCCTTCACCTCACCCTTCACTTCACCCTTCACCTCTCCCTTCACTTCACCCTTCACCTCACCCTTCACCTCACCCTTCACCTCACCCTTCACCTCACCCTTCACCTCACCCTTCACCTCTCCCTTCACTTCACCCTTCACCTCACCCTTCACCTCACCCTTCACCTCACCCTTCACCTCACCCTTCACCCTTCACCTCCCCCTTCACTTCACCCTTCACCTCACCCTTCACCTCCCCCTTCACTTCACCCTTCACCTCACCCTTCACCTCACCCTTCACTTCACCCTTCACCTCCCCCTTCACCTCACCCTTCACCTCACCCTTCACCTCACCCTTCACCCTTCACCTCCCCCTTCACCTCACCCTTCACCTCACCCTTCACCTCACCCTTCACCTCACCCTTCACCTCACCCTTCACCTCACCTTTCACCTCACCCTTCACCTCACCCTTCACCTCACCCTTCACCTCACCCTTCACCTCCCCCTTCACCTCACCTTTCACCTCCCCCTTCACCTCCCCCTTCACCTCACCATTCACCTCACCCTTCACCTCACCCTTCACCTCCCCCTTCACCTCACCCTTCACCTCCCCCTTCACCTCACCATTCACCTCACCCTTCACCTCACCCTTCACCTCACCCTTCACCTCCCCCTTCACCTCACCCTTCACCTCACCCTTCACCTCACCCTTCACCTCCCCCTTCACCTCACCCTTCACCTCACCCTTCACCTCACCCTTCACCTCACCCTTCACCTCCCCCTTCACCTCACCCTTCACCCTTCACCTCACCCTTCACCCTTCACCTCACCCTTCACCTCACCCTTCACCTCACCCTTCACCTCACCCTTCACCTCACCCTTCACCTCACCCTTCACCCTTCACCTCACCCTTCACCCTTCACCTCACCCTTCACCTCACCCTTCACCTCACCCTTCACCCTTCACCTCACCCTTCACATCACCCTTCACCTCACCCTTCACCTCACCCTTCACCCTTCACCTCACCCTTCACCCTTCACCTCACCCTTCACCTCACCCTTCACCTCACCCTTCACTTCACCCTTCACCTCACCCTTCACCTCACCCTTCACATCACCCTTCACCTCACCCTTCACCCTTCACCTCACCCTTCACCTCACCCTTCACCTCACCCTTCACCTCCCCCTTCACCTCACCCTTCACCCCCCCCTCCCCCCTGAGTGTCTCTGTGAGTCAGTGAAGGAATTGAACCATCAGCAGAGAGAAGACAGTTATTTATAGCAGCACTCAACTTAATAAAGCGAGAGAAACAGTGGATGGAGAGAAGAAGGATGAACGTGGGAGGACAACAACCTCCCCCCTCACCCTCTCACCCCCCCCGCCCTGGAGCGACGCTAAACTGAGAGAAACATCTGCAGTGAATCTTCCACCATCAAAAAGTCCTGCTTCCCACGAAGACTTACGTGTCGACGGTTCAAATCCTGCAGAAGCTAATGTTGGGTCGTCAGGAGAGACGAGAAGGTTCACGACGAGTCGCTGGAGTTTGATGGAATGATTCATGCACTTGTACGACTTCCTGTCACGACTCTGAGTCACAGTCGACGCGTGACTCGAACACACAGGTGTGTTATTTGTGTGTTTGTGTTGTTGAAGAATCAGCAGATGAACGAGGTTCGAGGAGGACGAGCGTGAAAGAGTCGCTCTCAAAATGAGTCACTTATATGACTCACGGGTTAATGATCCGAAGCTGGACTAATCAATGGTCAAAGTTATGATAAAATGGTATAAAAGTGCATCCAGTCACACTGATGGCAGTAGGCCGCGACGCAGCCGCCAGATCAGGAGCAACGAGTGTCTTGTTCAGAGACGACAGAGAAACTACGACAACCGTCTGAACTATTACGCCTCAATTCCTCTGGTCTGGGAATGTTCCGGAGAGCTACGAGCTGCTAACATGTTCTGACAACAGTATTTTTTCTTTCCCTCCTTTCCAGCTGCTCCTCTTTATAACGTCTCCTGAAATCTTGTCCTTAACCTTCGGTCTCTTCGTCTCAGCGTCTCCGGAAAGTTCAGCCGATGACATTCCACGAAGGCGTTCCTGGACGTCTTCAGGTCTGACTCACGCTGGGACTCAGCCAGGAAGCAGCCAAGCAGCCGTCAGGACGGCTGGGTCGCCCTCAGACACCTGCGGGGTGACGCTCTGCTGTCTGGCGGCGCTCGTCCTGATGTCACGGTAAAGGTCAGCGCCGGACGCTCCGGAGCTGCCGAGAGAGAACTGTCCAATAAATCTCCAGGGAGTCTCAAAAGGTCAAACCCCGCCGAGGAAGACGCTCATTAACGGCCCGGCTCCATGTCTTTAATTCCAAATGTCACTTCTCGTGCAGGTGAGCAGGTGAGCAGGTGAGCAGGTGAGCAGGTGAGCAGGTGAGCAGGTGAGCAGGTGAGGCCAACTTAATAAGACACATGTTTACTTGAAGCTGCTCTTCCTGTCCTCGTGACTTCCTGTCCTCGTGACTTCCTGTCTTTGTGACTTCCTGTCCTCGTGACTTCCTGTCCTCGTGACTTCCTGTCCTCGTGACTTCCTGTCCTCGTGACTTCCTGTCTTTGTGACTTCCTGTCCTTGTGACTTCCTGTCCTTGTGACTTCATGTCCATGTGACTTCCTGTCCTTGCGTCTTCATGTCCTCGTGACTTCCCGTCCTTGTTACTTCCTGTCCTCGAAACTTCCGGTCCATGTGACTTCCTGTCCTCGTTATTTCCTGTCCTCCAAACTTCCGGTCCATGTGACTTCCTGTCCTCGTGACTTCCTGTCCTCCTGACATTCTGTCCAGGTGACTTCCTGTCCTTGTGACTTCATGTCCATGTGACTTCCTGTCCTCACGACTTCATGTCCTTGTGACTTCCTGTTCTTGTTACTTCCCGTCCTTGTTACTTCCTGTCCTCGAAACTTCCGGTCCATGTGACTTCCTGTCCTCGTTATTTCCTGTCCTCCAAACTTCCTGTCCATGTGACTTCCTGTCCTCGTGACTTCCTGTCCATGTGACTTCCTTTCCATGTGACTTCCTGTCCATGTGACTTCCTGTCCTCGTGACTTCCTGTCCTTGAAACTTCTTTACAAACATTGATGACAAAATGTCACAAATGCTAAATAAACTGCTACACACAGCAACATAAACAAATGAAAACACACATATACACAGTCATACACAAATACAAACACACACAAACAGACACACAAACAAGCACACACACATGAACACAGACACAAACACAGTATAGACAGACGCACACAAGCTCTCACAAACAAACACACAAAAAGTTTTGTAGAAAAAAACACACACACAATAACACACTGCTTCAGTCCGATGCTTGTGTTGGTCAGTTTTGTGTTATTGTGAGCAGGTGAGCAGGTGAGCAGGTGAGCAGGTGAGCAGGTGAGCAGGTGAGCAGGTGAGCAGGTGAGGCCAACTTAATAAGACACATGTTTACTTGAAGCTGCTCTTCCTGTCCTCGTGACTTCCTGTCCTCGTGACTTCCTGTCTTTGTGACTTCCTGTCCTCGTGACTTCCTGTCCTCGTGACTTCCTGTCCTCGTGACTTCCTGTCCTCGTGACTTCCTGTCTTTGTGACTTCCTGTCCTTGTGACTTCCTGTCCTTGTGACTTCATGTCCATGTGACTTCCTGTCCTTGCGTCTTCATGTCCTCGTGACTTCCCGTCCTTGTTACTTCCTGTCCTCGAAACTTCCGGTCCATGTGACTTCCTGTCCTCGTTATTTCCTGTCCTCCAAACTTCCGGTCCATGTGACTTCCTGTCCTCGTGACTTCCTGTCCTCCTGACATTCTGTCCAGGTGACTTCCTGTCCTTGTGACTTCATGTCCATGTGACTTCCTGTCCTCACGACTTCATGTCCTTGTGACTTCCTGTTCTTGTTACTTCCCGTCCTTGTTACTTCCTGTCCTCGAAACTTCCGGTCCATGTGACTTCCTGTCCTCGTTATTTCCTGTCCTCCAAACTTCCTGTCCATGTGACTTCCTGTCCTCGTGACTTCCTGTCCATGTGACTTCCTTTCCATGTGACTTCCTGTCCATGTGACTTCCTGTCCTCGTGACTTCCTGTCCTTGAAACTTCTTTACAAACATTGATGACAAAATGTCACAAATGCTAAATAAACTGCTACACACAGCAACATAAACAAATGAAAACACACATATACACAGTCATACACAAATACAAACACACACAAACAGACACACAAACAAGCACACACACATGAACACAGACACAAACACAGTATAGACAGACGCACACAAGCTCTCACAAACAAACACACAAAAAGTTTTGTAGAAAAAAACACACACACAATAACACACTGCTTCAGTCCGATGCTTGTGTTGGTCAGTTTTGTGTTATTGTGAGTGTGTAACCATTTTTGTGGAGATGCTGCAGATTTATTTAAATGAAATGAAGATGAAGACGCTCAGAGAAGTTCATCACTCAAGATCCAGTCGGTTCTGATCCAGACTCTCTCAGCTCCATCTGTTCAGCACCTCTCATGGGACCAGAACCAGGACGACCTCGGGCGAGTCAGAACCGGTCCAGAAGTTGTAACACATTAGCAGCAGCAGTTAATCATGGTGGGTTCATCTACTAATGTGGTCTCTGGCTGCGACTCCTCAGACGAGACACTCTGGCGCAGGAATCACACGGGACCGTTAAGCCCATGAAAGTGACTCCGAGTTCCTCGTTAATGACGTTTATTTTGAGACGCGAACACAACCAGGGAGTCGATAATCTGCTCCGAACACTTGAGCAGGTAAACATGTTTGTGCTCCCCCTGGTGGCCGGAGTTCAAACATCTTAGAAACGACTTCCTGTGACCAAGTGTCGCATAAAACTGTGTATTCACACATTCTAGTGTGTAGTTGTGTGAGCAACACAAGTGTGTTCAAGTGTTTAGGAGTGGATTTGTGTGTGTTAGTGTGCTTTATTGTGTTCATGGTTGTGTTTCAGTGAGATATGTTGTGTATGTGTTTAATTATGTTTGCTTGTGTTTGGTGTGTGTAGTTTGTTGTGGTTGTGAGACACTAACGATGGTTTTAACCTAAGACTACGACGGCTTCGAGCCATGATGTCATCATTGATGATGTCATAATTGATGATGTCATAGGTTGATGATGTCATAGGTTGATGATGTCATCATTGATGATGTCATCATTGATGATGTCATCATTGATGATGTCATCGTTGATGATGTCATCATTGATGATGTCATCATTGATGATGTCATCGTTGATGATGTCATCATTGATGATGTCATCGTTGATGATGTCATCGTTGATGATGTCATCGTTGATGATGACATCTTTGATGATGTCATAGGTTGATGATGTCATAGGTTGATGATGTCATCATTGATGATGTCATCATTGATGATGTCATCATTGATGATGTCATCGTTGATGATGACATCTTTGATGATGTCATAGGTTGATGATGTCATAGGTTGATGATGTCATCATTGATGATGTCATCATTGATGATGTCATCATTGATGATGTCATCGTTGATGATGTCATCTTTGATGATGTCATCTTTGATGATGTCATAGGTTGATGATGTCATCATTGATGATGTCATCGTTGATGATGTCATCTTTGATGATGTCATAGGTTGATGATGTCATCGTTGATGATGACATCTTTGATGATGTCATAGGTTGATGATGTCATAGGTTGATGATGTCATTGTTGATGATGTCATAGGTTGATGATGTCATAGGTTGATGATGTCATTGTTGATGATGTCATAGGTTGATGATGTCATAGGTTGATGATGTCATAGGTTGATGATGTCATTGTTGATGATGTCATAGGTTGATGATGTCATCATTGATGATGTCATCATTGATGATGTCATCGTTGATGATGTCATCGTTGATGATGTCATCTTTGATGATGTCATCTTTGATGATGTCATAGGTTGATGATGTCATCGTCATCAATGATGACATCATCAACCTATGACATCATCAACAATGACATCATCAACCTATGACATCATCAACCTATGACATCATTGATGATGTCATCGTTGATGATGTCATCATTGATGATGTCATCATTGATGATGTCATCGTTGATGATGTCATCTTTGATGATGTCATCTTTGATGATGTCATAGGTTGATGATGTCATCGTTGATGATGTCATCGTTGATGATGTCATAGGTTGATGATGTCATCATTGATGATGTCATCGTTGATGATGTCATCATTGATGATGTCATAGGTTGATGATGTCATAGGTTGATGATGTCATTGTTGATGATGTCATCTTTGATGATGTCATCTTTGATGATGTCATAGGTTGATGATGTCATCGTTGATGATGTCATCGTTGATGATGTCATCGTTGATGATGTCATCATTGATGATGTCATAGGTTGATGATGTCATAGGTTGATGATGTCATCGTTGATGATGTCATAGGTTGATGATGTCATTGTTGATGATGTCATAGGTTGATG
The DNA here is from genome assembly GCF_982586985.1 of Callionymus lyra. NCBI lineage: Eukaryota > Metazoa > Chordata > Actinopteri > Syngnathiformes > Callionymidae > Callionymus > Callionymus lyra. The sequence goes on from NC_141823.1 coordinate 1,535,983, forward strand.
ATGTCATAGGTTGATGATGTCATAGGTTGATGATGTCATCATTGATGATGTCATCGTTGATGATGTCATCATTGATGATGTCATCGTTGATGATGTCATCATTGATGATGTCATCATTGATGATGTCATCATTGATGATGTCATAGGTTGATGATGTCATAGGTTGATGATGTCATCTTTGATGATGTCATCGTTGATGATGTCATCATTGATGATGTCATCGTTGATGATGTCATCATTGATGATGTCATAGGTTGATGATGACATCATCAATGATGTCATCATTGATGATGTCATCGTTGATGATGTCATCATTGATGATGTCATCATTGATGATGTCATAGGTTGATGATGTCATAGGTTGATGATGTCATCTTTGATGATGTCATCTTTGATGATGTCATAGGTTGATGATGTCATTGTTGATGATGTCATAGGTTGATGGTGTCATTGTTGATGATGTCATAGGTTGATGATGTCATAGGTTGATGGTGTCATCGTTGATGATGTCATAGGTTGATGATGTCATCTTTGATGATGTCATAGGTTGATGATGTCATTGTTGATGATGTCATAGGTTGATGATGTCATAGGTTGATGGTGTCATTGTTGATGATGTCATAGGTTGATGATGTCATAGGTTGATGGTGTCATCGTTGATGATGTCATAGGTTGATGATGTCATCGTGATGCAATACCTGCTGTCACTCACAGCTGACGACAGTCAACAATCAAACATCAGATCCGAGACTCAAGTCAACGTTGATTCAACAACAAAAGAGACAAAAACCAACAAATTCGAAGTCAACTCTCAACGTTCACGTTGCTATGGTGACCAAGATGTTAAGATGAGATCATAAAAGATCATCACAAGAAACAACAATATTCATCTTGAACACGATCCTGACACTGAACCGCTTGTTCTTCAATCAGCACCAGCGGCTCTGAACACAGGACCAGGACCAGGACCGACCCGAGAGCTGCAGCCAGAACACGCTGCTGGTTCTGCTCGGAGGTGAGACTCAGTGTTGACTGCTTCGCTCTCGCAGCACAAAGACGAACCCAATTACTGGTGACAGCAACAGTGACATCATCAGTGACATCATCAGCGTCAGAGCGACTCACATGTGGCGCAGGTGAGGGTTCTGGGCGAACGCCCGGGCCTGGATCACCTTCAGGCTGCAGTTCATGATGGTTCTGGAACGACAGGAGGAAACGTGAGTCTCAGAGAAGATGTTCGTCTTCAACGTTGAATTTATTAGCATTGATTTCATATTTTTAATCATTCAATTCATTATTTCTATATTGAAAGGTTATATTTTCTTTATATCATTGAATCAAAGGTTATTTTCAAAATGAAGGAATTATTTTATTTGACTTTTTATAATAGACTTAGAAATAAAAAAAATGCAACATTTTCACAATTAAAGTTTCAATATTTAAAAACAAATCTAAACAAAGCTCCACACACAACTGGGTTGATTGCAGTCGCACAATTTCCACACAAAGAATGAGATCAGTTTGATCAGATCCAGGTTTGAACACAACAAGATAGAAACACATCAGTAGTGATGTGTTGATGAAGCTTCATGAAACAGTGTCATTATCTTCAGAGTCGACTAGATGGTAGTGATGTGTTGATGAAGCTTCATGAAACAGTGTCATTATCTTCAGAGTCGACTAGATGGTAGTGATGTGTTGATGAAGCTTCATGAAACAGTGTCATTATCTTCAGAGTCGACTAGATGGTAGTGATGTGTTGATGAAGCTTCATGAAACAGTGTCATTATCTTCAGAGTCCACTAGATGGTAGTGATGTGTTGATGAAGCTTCATGAAACAGTGTCTTTATCTTCAGAGTCCACTAGATGGTAGTGATGTGTTGATGAAGCTTCATGAAACAGTGTCATTATCTTCAGAGTCCACTAGATGGTAGTGATGTGTTGATGAAGCTTCATGAAACAGTGTCATTATCTTCAGAGTCCACTAGATGGTAGTGATGTGTTGATGAAGCTTCATGAAACAGTGTCTTTATCTTCAGAGTCCACTAGATGGTAGTGATGTGTTGATGAAGCTTCATGAAACAGTGTCATTATCTTCAGAGTCCACTAGATGGTAGTGATGTGTTGATGAAGCTTCATGAAACAGTGTCATTATCTTCAGCGTCCACTAGATGGTAGTGATGTGTTGATGAAGTTTCATGAAACAGTGTCAGTATCTTCAGAGTCCTCTAGATGGTAGTGATGTGTTGATGAAGCTTCATGAAACAGTGTCATTATCTTCAGCGTCCACTAGATGGTAGTGATGTGTTGATGAAGCTTCATGAAACAGTGTCAGTATCTTCAGAGTCCACTAGATGGTAGTGATGTGTTGATGAAGCTTCATGAAACAGTGTCATTATCTTCAGCGTCCACTAGATGGTAGTGATGTGTTGATGAAGCTTCATGAAACAGTGTCAGTATCTTCAGAGTCCACTAGATGGTAGTGATGTGTTGATGAAGCTTCATGAAACAGTGTCATTATCTTCAGAGTCGACTAGATGGCAGTGATGTGTTGATGAAGCTTCATGAAACAGTGTCATTATCTTCAGAGTCCACTAGATGGTAGTGATGTGTTGATGAAGCTTCATGAAACAGTGTCATTATCTTCAGCGTCCACTAGATGGTAGTGATGTGTTGATGAAGCTTCATGAAACAGTGTCATTATCTTCAGAGTCGACTAGATGGTAAGTAAGTAAGTAAGTAATATATATTTATATAGCGCTTTTCGAGACCAGGGTCACAAAGCGCTTTAACAATCAAAACAATACTCAAAACAGTACATACTTCAAAGATCAAGATAATACTGAGAACAACACAGGAGTTCGAGAAATTCAAGGAAAAGCCTGAACAAATAGAAACGTCTTAAGATGTTTCTTAAAGGAGTCAGTAGACTCCATCAAGCGCAAAAGTGATGTGTTGATGAAGCTTCATGAAACAGTGTCATTATCTTCAGAGTCCACTAGGTGGTAGTGATGTGTCGATGAAGCTTCATGAAACAGTGTCATTATCTTCAGAGTCCACTAGATGGCGTCTCTGCACTATATGTCTTGAACAAGTGTTCTAATGAAACATCATTTTTAAACCGATGGCGCCACCTACTGACCTCTGAACAACATGAAACTGTTTCATGAAGCTTCACCGACACATCACGACACATCAATCCTGACGTCTCATGATCTCACGATAAAGAGTTGAGAGATTTCGATGGAATCATGTTTAATAAAAGAACAAAGTACAAAACAAGTTTTTCTTGGTTCAATTTATTTTCTAAACTTTCCTTCGTCACGACCGTCGTCTGTTTTCTGAGGTCGACGTTCTTTAAAGTATGTTTTGTTCTGAGAGTTTGAAGCTTCATGAGGATCGATGGACGCTTCATTATCGCGTTGTTTCTGCGTCACTCTCTCTGCTGCTGATTCCAACTTCTCACCCTGGAGCCCGACCAGAATAGAAATTCTCTTTGAAGCTGCTTTGATGAAAGATTGTGAACTCGAGTCGTTACAGTAGATCTCCGCCTCGTCGTCGGCAGGAAGCGAGTCTCTGTTCCGGTTCCTCTTCAGAGTCTGAATCAACGTTTTCACGTGGAACTGTTTGAACCAGGTTCAGTATTTCCACGTCAGGAGAAGGAATTGAATGTTTAAAGGTTGAATTTCTTCATTGAAATGTTGTTTTTTGTTTGTTTTTAAAGATGAAGTGAAATAATACAAATATTTTCTCTAATTCCATGTCAAAATATATTTTTCTTAACTAATATATTGTGAAAAACAAGAGAACAAACGTGTCACGAATCTAAACACAACAGGAACCATCGCTGAGGCGGCCATCTTGAACTACAGGACCGTCGTCGTCTTTTAAATTCAAGAGAGAAAAGATCGAGACCAAAGTGAAATGATTCTTGATCCAACTCTCAGCCAATCATGTGACTCTCAGACGATCATGTGACTCTCAGCCAATCATGTGACTCTCAGACGATCATGTGACTCTCAGCCAATCATGTGACTCACAGACGATCATGTGACTCACATAGATCATGTGACTCGCAGACGATCATGTGACTCTCAGCCAATCATGTGACTCACAGACGATCATGTGACTCACAGAAGATCATGTGACTCGCAGACGATCATGTGACTCTCAGCCAATCATGTGACTCACAGACGATCATGTGACTCACAGACGATCATGTGACTCGCAGACGATCATGTGACTCACAGATGATCATGTGACTCACAGACGATCATGTGACTCGCAGACGATCATGTGACTTGCGGACGATCATGTGACTCACAGACGATCATGTGACTCACAGACGATCATGTGACTCACAGAAGATCATGTGACTCTCAGCCAATCATGTGACTCTCAGACGATCATGTGACTCTCAGCCAATCATGTGACTCACAGACGATCATGTGACTCACATAGATCATGTGACTCGCAGACGATCATGTGACTCTCAGCCAATCATGTGACTCACAGACGATCATGTGACTCACATAGATCATGTGACTCGCAGACGATCATGTGACTCTCAGCCAATCATGTGACTCACAGACGATCATGTGACTCACAGAAGATCATGTGACTCGCAGACGATCATGTGACTCTCAGCCAATCATGTGACTCTCAGCCAATCATGTGACTCACAGATGATCATGTGACTCACAGACGATCATGTGACTCGCAGACGATCATGTGACTCGCAGACGATCATGTGACTCACAGATGATCATGTGACTCGCAGATGATCATGTGACTCGCAGATGATCATGTGACTCACAGAAGATCATGTGACTCGCAGACGATCATGTGACTCGCAGATGATCATGTGACTCACAGAAGATCATGTGACTCGCAGACGATCATGTGACTCACAGACGATCATGTGACTCGCAGACGATCATGTGACTCGCAGAAGATCATGTGACTCACATAGATCATGTGACTCGCAGACGATCATGTGACTCTCAGCCAATCATGTGACTCGCAGACGATCATGTGACTCGCAGACGATCATGTGACTTGCGGACGATCATGTGACTCACAGACGATCATGTGACTCACAGACGATCATGTGACTCGCAGACGATCATGTGACTCGCAGACGATCATGTGACTTGCGGACGATCATGTGACTCGCAGACGATCATGTGACTCGCAGACGATCATGTGACGATCAGACGATCATGTGACGATCAGACGATCATGTGACTCACAGACGATCATGTGACTCGCAGACGATCATGTGACTCGCAGACGATCATGTGACTTGCGGACGATCATGTGACTCGCAGATGATCATGTGACTCGCAGATGATCATGTGACTCTCAGCCAATCATGTGACTCACAGATGATCATGTGACTCTCAGCCAATCATGTGACTCACAGATGATCATGTGACTCTCAGCCAATCATGTGACTCACAGATGATCATGTGACTCTCAGCCAATCATGTGACTCACAGATGATCATGTGACTCTCAGCCAATCATGTGACTCACAGACGATCATGTGACTTGCGGACGATCATGTGACTCGCAGACGATCATGTGACTCGCAGGCGATCATGTGACTCGCAGACGATCATGTGACTCGCAGACGATCATGTGACTCGCAGACGATCATGTGACTCGCAGACGATCATGTGACTCGCAGGTGATCATGTGACTCGCAGACGATCATGTGACTCGCAGGTGATCATGTGACTCGCAGACGATCATGTGACTCGCAGGTGATCATGTGACTCGCAGGTGATCATGTGACTCGCAGACGATCATGTGACTCGCGGACGATCATGTGACTCGCAGACGATCATGTGACTCGCAGGTGATCATGTGACTCGCAGGCGATCATGTGACTCGCAGACGATCATGTGACTCGCAGGCGATCATGTGACTCGCAGACGATCATGTGACTCGCAGACGATCATGTGACTCGCAGGTGATCATGTGACTCGCAGACGATCATGTGACTCGCAGATGATCATGTGACTCGCAGATGATCATGTGACTCTCAGACGATCATGTGACTCGCAGATGATCATGTGACTCGCAGAAGATCATGTGACTCGCAGACGATCATGTGACTCGCAGAAGATCATGTGACTCACATAGATCATGTGACTCGCAGACGATCATGTGACTCTCAGCCAATCATGTAACTCACAGACGATCATGTGACTCACAGACGATCATGTGACTCGCAGACGATCATGTGACTCACAGATGATCATGTGACTCACAGACGATCATGTGACTCGCAGAAGATCATGTGACTCACATAGATCATGTGACTCGCAGACGATCATGTGACTCTCAGCCAATCATGTGACTCACAGACGATCATGTGACTCACAGACGATCATGTGACTCACAGACGATCATGTGACTCGCAGACGATCATGTGACTCGCAGAAGATCATGTGACTCACATAGATCATGTGACTCGCAGACGATCATGTGACTCTCAGCCAATCATGTGACTCGCAGACGATCATGTGACTCGCAGACGATCATGTGACTCTCAGCCAATCATGTGACTCGCAGACGATCATGTGACTCTCAGCCAATCATGTGACTCGCAGACGATCATGTGACTCTCAGCCAATCATGTGACTCGCAGACGATCATGTGACTCGCAGACGATCATGTGACTTGCGGACGATCATGTGACTCACAGACGATCATGTGACTCACAGACGATCATGTGACTCGCAGACGATCATGTGACTCGCAGACGATCATGTGACTTGCGGACGATCATGTGACTCGCAGACGATCATGTGACTCGCAGACGATCATGTGACGATCAGACGATCATGTGACGATCAGACGATCATGTGACGATCAGACGATCATGTGACGATCAGACGATCATGTGACGATCAGACGATCATGTGACTCACAGACGATCATGTGACTCACAGACGATCATGTGACTCGCAGACGATCATGTGACTCGCAGACGATCATGTGACTCGCAGGTGATCATGTGACTCGCAGACGATCATGTGACTCGCAGGTGATCATGTGACTCGCAGACGATCATGTGACTCGCGGACGATCATGTGACTCGCAGACGATCATGTGACTCGCAGGTGATCATGTGACTTGCAGGTGATCATGTGACTCGCAGACGATCATGTGACTCGCGGACGATCATGTGACTCGCAGACGATCATGTGACTCGCAGGTGATCATGTGACTCGCAGACGATCATGTGACTCGCAGACGATCATGTGACTCGCAGGTGATCATGTGACTCGCAGACGATCATGTGACTCGCAGACGATCATGTGACTCGCAGGTGATCATGTGACTCGCAGACGATCATGTGACTCGCGGACGATCATGTGACTCGCAGGTGATCATGTGACTCGCAGGTGATCATGTGACTCGCAGACGATCATGTGACTCGCAGACGATCATGTGACTCGCAGACGATCATGTGACTCGCAGACGATCATGTGACTCGCAGGTGATCATGTGACTCGCAGACGATCATGTGACTCGCAGACGATCATGTGACTCACAGACGATCATGTGACTCGCAGACGATCATGTGACTCTCAGACGATCATGTGACTCTCAGACGATCATGTGACTCTCAGACGATCATGTGACGATCAGACGATCATGTGACTCTCAGACGATCATGTGACGAGCAGACGATCATGTGACGAGCAGACGATCATGTGACTCTCAGACGATCATGTGACGATCAGACGATCATGTGACTCTCAGACGATCATGTGACTCTCAGACGATCATGTGACGATCAGACGATCATGAGACGAGCAGACGATCATGTGACGATCAGACGATCATGTGACGATCAGACGATCATGTGACGATCAGACGATCATGTGACTCTCAGAAGATCATGTGACGATCAGACGATCATGAGACGATCAGACGATCATGTGACGATCAGACGATCATGTGACTCTCAGACGATCATGTGACTCTCAGACGATCATGTGACTCTCAGACGATCATGTGACGATCAGACGATCATGTGACTCGCAGACGATCATGTGACTCTCAGACGATCATGTGACTCTCAGACGATCATGTGACTCTCAGACGATCATGTGACGATCAGACGATCATGTGACTCTCAGACGATCATGTGACTCTCAGACGATCATGTGACTCTCAGACGATCATGTGACGATCAGACGATCATGTGACTCTCAGACGATCATGTGACTCTCAGACGATCATGTGACGATCAGACGATCATGAGACGAGCAGACGATCATGTGACGATCAGACGATCATGAGACGATCAGACGATCATGTGACGATCAGACGATCATGTGACTCTCAGACGATCATGTGACTCTCAGACGATCATGTGACGATCAGACGATCATGTGACTCTCAGACGATCATGTGACGAGCAGACGATCATGTGACGATCAGACGATCATGAGACGAGCAGACGATCATGTGACGATCAGACGATCATGTGACGATCAGACGATCATGTGACGATCAGACGATCATGTGACTCTCAGAAGATCATGTGACGATCAGACGATCATGAGACGATCAGACGATCATGTGACGATCAGACGATCATGTGACTCTCAGACGATCATGTGACTCTCAGACGATCATGTGACGATCAGACGATCATGTGACGATCAGACGATCATGTGACGATCAGACGATCATGAGACGAGCAGACGATCATGTGACGATCAGACGATCATGAGACGATCAGACGATCATGTGACGAGCAGACGATCATGTGACGAGCAGACGATCATGTGACGAGCAGACGATCATGTGACGATCAGACGATCATGAGACGAGCAGACGATCATGAGACGAGCAGACGATCATGTGACGATCAGACGATCATGTGACGATCAGACGATCATGTGACTCTCAGAAGATCATGTGACTCTCAGAAGATCATGTGACGATCAGACGATCATGAGACGATCAGACGATCATGTGACGATCAGACGATCATGTGACTCTCAGACGATCATGTGACTCTCAGACGATCATGTGACGATCAGACGATCATGTGACTCTCAGACGATCATGTGACGAGCAGACGATCATGTGACGATCAGACGATCATGAGACGAGCAGACGATCATGTGACGATCAGACGATCATGTGACGATCAGACGATCATGTGACGATCAGACGATCATGAGACGAGCAGACGATCATGTGACGATCAGACGATCATGAGACGAGCAGACGATCATGAGACGATCAGACGATCATGTGACGAGCAGACGATCATGTGACTCTCAGACGATCATGTGACGAGCAGACAATCATGTGACTCTCAGACGATCATGTGACTCTCAGACGATCATGTGACTCTCAGATGATCATGTGACTCTCAGACGATCATGTGACTCTCAGACGATCATGTGACTCGCAGACGATCATGTGACTCTCAGACGATCATGTGACGAGCAGACGATCATGTGACTCTCAGACGATCATGTGACGAGCAGACGATCATGTGACGATCAGACGATCATGTGACTCTCAGACGATCATGTGACTCTCAGACGATCATGTGACGATCAGACGATCATGAGACGAGCAGACGATCATGTGACTCTCAGACGATCATGTGACTCTCAGACGATCATGTGACGAGCAGACGATCATGTGACGATCAGACGATCATGTGACTCTCAGACGATCATGTGACTCTCAGACGATCATGTGACGATCAGACGATCATGTGACTCTCAGACGATCATGTGACTCTCAGACGATCATGTGACTCTCAGACGATCATGTGACTCGCAGACGATCATGTGACTCTCAGACGATCATGTGACTCTCAGACGATCATGTGACTCACAGACGATCATGTGACTCGCAGACGATCATGTGACTCGCAGACGATCATGTGACTCGCAGACGATCATGTGACTCGCAGACAATCATGTGAATCATGTGAGTCACAGTAGTATTACTCCACAAATCACCGTAGTATTACTCTGTGAGTCACCGTAGTATTACTCCGCAAGTCACAGATGTATTACTCCAGGAGTCACAGTAGTATTACTTAGCTATTCACCGTAATATTACTCCGTGAGTCACAGAAGTATTACTCCGTGAGTCACAGATGTATTACTCCACGAGTCACAGTAGTATTACTCCACGAATCACCGTAGTATCACTATGTGAGTCACCATAATATTACTCCGTGTGTCACAGAAGTATTACTCCGTGAGTCACAGATGTATTACTCCACGAGTCACAGTAGTATTACTCCACGTATCACCGTAATATTACTATGTGAGTCACCGTAATATTACTCCGTGAGTCACAGAAGTATTACTCCGTGAGTCACAGATGTATTACTCCACGAGTCACAGTAGTATTACTCCACGTATCACCGTAATATTACTATGTGAGTCACCGTAATATTACTCCGTGAGTCACAGAAGTATTACTCCGTGAGTCACAGATGTATTACTCCACGAGTCACAGTAGTATTACTCCACGAATCACCGTAGTATTACTATGTGAGTCACCGTAATATTACTCCGTGAGTCACAGAAGTATTACTCCGTGAGTCACAGATGTATTACTCCACGAGTCACAGTAGTATTACTCCACGTATCACCGTAATATTACTATGTGAGTCACCGTAATATTACTCCGTGAGTCAAAGAAGTATTACTCCGTGAGTCACAGATGTATTACTCCACGAGTCACAGTAGTATTACTCCACGAATCACCGTAGTATTACTATGTGAGTCACCGTAATATTACTCCATGAGTCACAGAAGTATTACTCCGTGAGTCACAGATGTATTACTCCACGAGTCACAGTAGTATTACTCCACGTATCACCGTAATATTACTATGTGAGTCACCGTAATATTACTCCGTGAGTCACAGAAGTATTACCCCGTGAGTCACAGATGTATTACTCCACGAGTCACCGTAGTATTACTCCGCAAGTCACAATAGTATTACTATGTGAGTCACCGTAATATTACTCCGTGAGTCACAGAAGTATTACTCCGTGAGTCACAGATGTATTACTCCACGAGTCACAGTAGTATTACTCCACGTATCACCGTAATATTACTATGTGAGTCACCGTAATATTACTCCGTGAGTCACAGAAGTATTACTCCGTGAGTCACAGATGTATTACTCCACGAGTCACAGTAGTATTACTCCACGAATCACCGTAGTATTACTATGTGAGTCACCGTAATATTACTCCGTGAGTCACAGAAGTATTACTCCGTGAGTCACAGATGTATTACTCCACGAGTCACAGTAGTATTACTCCACGTATCACCGTAATATTACTATGTGAGTCACCGTAATATTACTCCGTGAGTCAAAGAAGTATTACTCCGTGAGTCACAGATGTATTACTCCACGAGTCACAGTAGTATTACTCCACGAATCACCGTAGTATTACTATGTGAGTCACCGTAATATTACTCCATGAGTCACAGAAGTATTACTCCGTGAGTCACAGATGTATTACTCCACGAGTCACAGTAGTATTACTCCACGTATCACCGTAATATTACTATGTGAGTCACCGTAATATTACTCCGTGAGTCACAGAAGTATTACCCCGTGAGTCACAGATGTATTACTCCACGAGTCACAGTAGTATTACTCCACGAATCACCGTAGTATTACTATGTGAGTCACCGTAATATTACTCCTTGAGTCACAGAAGTATTACTCCGTGAGTCACAGATGTTTTACTCCACGAGTCACAGTAGTATTACTCCACGAATCACCGTAGTATTACTATGTGAGTCACCGTAATATTACTCCGTGAGTCACAGAAGTATTACTCCGTGAGTCACAGATGTATTACTCCACGAGTCACAGTAGTATTACTCCACGTATCACCGTAATATTACTATGTGAGTCACCGTAATATTACTCCGTGAGTCACAGAAGTATTACCCCGTGAGTCACAGATGTATTACTCCACGAGTCACAGTAGTATTACTCCACGAATCACCGTAGTATTACTCCACGTATCACCGTAATATTACTATGTGAGTCACCGTAATATTACTCCGTGAGTCACAGAAGTATTACTCCGTGAGTCACAGATGTTTTACTCCACGAGTCACAGTAGTATTACTCCACGAATCACCGTAGTATCACTATGTGAGTCACCGTAATATTACTCCGTGAGTCACAGAAGTTTTACTCCGTGAGTCACAGATGTATTACTCCACGAGTCACAATAGTATTACTCCACGAATCACCGTAGTATTACTCCGCAAGTCACAATAGTATTACTCCATGAGTCACCGAAGTAATACTACTCCTCGAGTAATACTACTGCGTGTAACTTTACACGTTGACTCCTGTAGTGAAACAAAAACTACACTTTTATCAGAAACACAAACAGAAAAACCCCAGAAATATTCTCTAAAACTCCAAATATTTGATGTTTTACTCACAGTCTCTGCAGGCCAGAGTATAGTTCCATGTCCACGTCCCTGAGCGTCTGCAGTCCAGTCCAGTTCTCGATGTGTCTGCGGAGACAAGAGTGACGTCACTGACGAGGAGATCAGCGTCACTGACGCGTTTGTTCGGCGAGACATGACGTGTTAGTGTGAGAGTGACGCGACACACGCACGAG